>NW_027011801.1:10000-102500 GCF_036934945.1 Oncorhynchus masou masou | reverse complement strand
CACTACTGATTTGATTAATGAGAGGTACTGTGAGGTAAAGTGATTAATGTGAGGTACTGTGAGGTAAAGTGATTAATGAGAGGTACTGTGAGGTAAAGTGATTAATGAGAGGTACTGTGAGGTAAACTGGTTAATTAGAGGTACTGTGAGGTAAACTGATGAATGAGGAGAGGTACTGTGAGGTAAAGTGATTAATGAGAGGTACTGTGAGGTAAAGTGATTAATGAGAGGTACTGTGAGGTAAACTGGTTAATTAGAGGTACTGTGAGGTAAACTGATGAATGAGGAGAGGTACTGTGAGGTAAAGTGATTAATGAGAGGTACTGTGAGGTAAACTGATGAATGAGAGGTACTGTGAGGTAAACTGATGAATGAGAGGTACTGTGAGGTAAAGTGATGGTTGCTTTACCTTCTTGGCCTCTTTGAGTTGTTTGGTCAGGTCGTTCTGCTGCTCCTGCATCTTGGTCTTCCATTCCTGCAGCTGCTCCAGCTGGATCTTATGTTTCTCCAGCTCCTTCAGCTTGACCTTCATCACAACAATAATAACAATAATATTATTATAAATAATAACAATAATATTATTATAAATGATGACAATAATAACAATAATATTATTATAAATAATACCAATAATAACAATAATATTATTATAAATAATACCAATAATACCAATAATATTATTATAAATAATAACAATAATAACAACAATATTATTATAAATAATAACAATAATATTATTATAAATAATAACAATAATAACAATAACAACAACATTATTATAAATAATAACAATAATAACAATAACAAAAATAATATTATTATAAATAATACCAATAATACCAATAATATTATTATAAATAATACCAATAATAACAATAATATTATTATAAATAATAACAATAATATTATTATAAATAATAACAATAATAACAATAACAACAACATTATTATAAATAATAACAATAATAACAATAACAAAAATAATATTATTATAAATGATGACAATAATAACAATAATATTATTATAAATAATACCAATAATAACAATAATATTATTATAAATAATAACAATAATACCAATAATATTATTATAAATAATAACAATAATAACAATAACAACAATAATATTATTATAAATAATAACATTAATAACAATAACAACAATAATATTATTATAAATAATAACAATAATAACAATAATTGTTATCATCTAAATCAACATTATCATTATAATACACTTTATTGATACATAGACAGCCACTGTAGAGGAAATATAAAACCCACCCATTGGTTGTTCCTCACCCAGAAACCCACCCATTGGTCACTCCCCACCCAGAAACCCACCCATTGGTCATTCCCCACCCAGAAACCCACCCATTGGTCACTCCCCACCCAGAAACCCACCCATTGGTCATTCCCCACCCAGAAACCCACCCATTGGTCACTCCCCACCCAGAAACCCACCCATTGGTTGTTCCTCACCCAGAAACCCACCCATTGGTCACTCCCCACCCAGAAACCCACCCATTGGTTGTTCCCCACCCAGAAACCCACCCATTGGTCACTCCCCACCCAGAAACCCCTGTGAACCATCCCCCATTCCCCCCCAGACCTGCTATGGTTCCTTGAAATGAAGTGAACGTCCCACACCTTAAAGTGATGTTATATGTTGACAATTATTAGAAAACAAGTCTGTTAATTCATAGTTATTTTGCAACAAAAAAAAGCCACACGTTTCAATGCATGCCACCGGAAATAACAACATCTAAATCATAAGAAACATAAGAATAATCATAATTAGGTATATGAATAAACATGATAGTAATAACGGAACCTTGTCCTCTGTCCTCTTCATCCTCAGAGTCTCTAACTTTTCCTCCAGATCCTTCACCTGACCTCGCAGAGACTCCTCCTCCTGGTGGGGAGGGAGGGAGAGGGGGAGAGAGGGGGGGGAGGGAGAGGGGGAGGGAGGGGGGAGGGAGGGAGGGAGAGGGGAGGGAGGGAGAGGGGAGGGAGGGAGTTAGGGAGGGAGAGGGGGAGAGAGGGGAGGGAGGGAGAGGGGGAGAGAGAGGGGAGAGAGAGAGAGATGCAGCTTAAGCCTCGACCTCTTCAACTTATACATTAATGAATTGGTGAGGGCACTAGAACAGTCCGCAGCACCCGGCCTCACCCTACTAGAATCTGAAGTCAAATGTCTACTGTTTGCTGATGATCTGGTTCTTTTGGTCTCCAACCAAGGAGGGCCTACAGCAGCACCTAGATCTTAGGCACATATTCTGTCAGACCTGAGACCTGACAGTAAATCTCAGTAAGACCAAAAATAATGGTGTTCCAAAAAAGGTCCAGTCGCCAGGACCACGAATACAAATTCCATCTAGACACCGTTGCCCTAGAGCACACAAAAAACTATACATACCTTGGCCTAAACATCAGCGCCACAGGTAACTTCCACAAAGCTGTGAACAATCTGAGAGACAAGGCAAGAAGGGCATTCTATGCCATCAAAAGGAACATAAATTTCAACATAGCAATTAGGATCTGGCTAAAAATACTTGAATCAGTCATAGAGCCCATTGCCCTTTATGGTTGTGAGGTCTGGGGTCCGCTCACCAACCAAGAATTCACTAAATGGGACAAACACCAAATTGAGATTCTGCATGCAGAATTCTGCAAAAAATACCCTATATGTACAACGTAAAACACCAAATAATGCATGCAGAGCAGAATTAGGCCGATACCCACTAATTATCAAAATCCAGAAAAGAGACGTTAAATTCTACAACCACCTAAAAGGAAGCAATTCCCAAACCTTCCATAACAAAGCCATCACCTACAGAGAGATGGACCTGGAGAAGAGTCCCCTAAGCAAGCTGGTCCTGGGGCTCTGTTCACAAACACAAACAGACCCCACAGTGGCAGAATACCTGACCACTGTGACTGACCCAAACTTAAGGAAAGCTTTGACTATGTACAGACTCAGTGAGCATAGCCTTGCTATTGAGAAAGGCCGCCGTAGGCAGACATGACTCTCAAGAGAAGACAGGCTATGTGCTCACTGCCCACAACATGAGGTGGGAACTGAGCTGCACTTCCTAACCATCTGCCAAATGCATGACCATATTAGAGACCCAATTTTGATAGACAGAGAGAGAGGTAGAGAGAGAGAGACAGAGAGAGAGACAGAGAGAGAGGCAGAGAGAGAGAGACAGACAGAGAGAGAGACAAAATGGGACAAACACCAAATTGAGACTCTGCACGCAGAATTCTGCAAAAATATCCTCCGTGTACAACGTAGAACACCAAATAGTGCATGCAGAGCAGAATTAGGCCGATACCCACTAATTATCAAAATCCAGAAAAGAGCTGTTAAATTCTATAACCACCTAAAAGGAAGCGATTCCCAAACCTTCCACAACAAAGCCATCACCTACGGAGAGATGAACCTGGAGAAGAGTCCCTAAGCAAGCTGGTCCTGGGGCTCTGTTCACAAACACAAACACACCCTACAGAGCCCCATGACAGCAGCACAATTAGACCCAACCAAATCATGAGAAAACAAAAAGATAATTACTTGACACATTGGAAAGAATTAACAAAAAAACAGAGCAAACTAGAATGCTATTTGGCCCTACACAGAGAGTACACAGCGGCAGAATACCTGACCACTGTGACTGACCCAAAATTAAGGAAAGCTTTGACTATGTACAGACTCAGCGAGCATAGCCTTGCTATTGAGAAAGGCCGCCGTAGGCAGACATGGCTCTCAAGAGAAGACAGGCTATGTGCTCACTGCCCACAAAATGAGGTGGAAACTGAGCTGCACTTCCTAACCTCCTGCCCAATGTATGACCATATTAGAGAGACATATTTCCCTCAGATTACACAGATCCACAAAGAATTCGAAAACAAATCCAATTTTGAAAAACTCCCATATCTACTGGGTGAAATTCCACAGTGTGCCATCAGAGCGGCAAGATTTGTGACCTGTTGCCACGAGAAAAGGGCAACCAGTGAGGAACAAACACCATTGTAAATACAACCCATATCTATGCTTATTTATTTTATCTTGTGTCCTTTCAAATTTGTACCTTGTAAAAACACTGTATATATATATATAATATGACATTTTCAATGTCTTTATTGTTTTGAAACTTCTGTATGTGTGATGTCTACTGTTAATTTTTATTGTTTACCTTACTTGCTTTGGCAATGTTAACACATGTTTCCCATGCCAATAAAGCCCCTTGAATTGACAGAGAGAGAGGCAGAGAGAGAGAGAGAGAGAGAGAGAGAGAGAGGTGGAGAGGTAGAGCGAGAGAGAGAGAGAGAGAGAGCGAGAGAGAGAGACAGAGAGAGACAGAGAGAGAGAGGGAGAGAGGTAGAAAGAGAGAGAGACAGAGAGACAGAGAGAGAGAGCGAGAGAGACAGAGAGCGCGAGAGAGGGAGAGAGAGAGAGGTAGAGAGAGAGAGACAGAGAGGTAGAGAGAGAGAGCGAGAGAGAGAGAGGTAGAGAGAGAGAGAGAGAGACAGAGAGACAGAGAGAGAGAGAGAGGGAGACAGAGAGAGACAGAGAGAGAGAGACAGAGAGAGACAGAGAGAGAGAGAGAGAGAGAGAGAGAGAGAGAGAGAGAGAGAGAGAAACAGAGGTAGAGAGAGAGAGACAGAGAGAGAGAGACAGAGAGAGAGACAGAGAGAGACAGAGAGAGAGAGACAGAGAGAGAGAGGGAGAGAGACAGAGAGAGAGAGAGGGAGAGAGAGACAGAGAGAGAGAGAGACAGAGAGAATGGTTAATACAGCTGTTGGGGCTGGTTAGGCAGCAGGGACACTAAAGAACTGACCGTGTTAATTGTTAGTGTGGAACAACACTCCAGATTAACATGAAGCCACACACACACACACACACACACACACACACACACACACACACACACACACACACACACACACACACACACACACACACTAAACACATCACACACACCCACCCACCCACACACACACACACCATCACATCACACCACCACACTAAACACACACGTAACATCACCACACACACTACACACATCACACACACACCAAACTATCAAACCACAGCACTGCACCTGAGTTGCCATAGCGACTTCCTCCTGAGAGAGAGCATGGATGAGACACTAATTATGACTATATACTGAGTGTATAAAACATTTTAAAAAACATGCTCTTTCTATGACACACTGACCAGGTGAAAGATATGATCCCTTATTGATGTAAATCCACTACAATCAGTGTAGATGAAGGGGAGGAGACATGTGGTTAAAGAAGGATTTTAATGCCTTGAGATAATTGAGACATGGATTGTGTTTGTGTGTCATTCAGAGGGTGAATGGGCAAGACAAAAGATTTGTGACTTTCAACATCGTATGGTGGTAGGTGCCAGGAGCACCGGTTGGTGTCAAGAACTACAACGCTGCTGGGTTTTTCACGCTCAACAGTTTCCTGTGTGTATCAAGAATGGTCCACCACCCAAAGGACATCCAGACAACTTGACACAACAGTGGGGAATCATTGGAGTCAACATGGGGCCAGCATCCCTGTGGAACGCTTTCAACACCTTGTAGAATCAACATGGGCCAGCATCCCTGTGGAACGCTTTAGACACTTTAGAGTCCACGCTTTAGAGTCCATGTCCCGACGAATTGAGGCGGTTCTTTACAGACCCTAACATGCGGACCACACCGCTCACGTCGCAAAATAAATGTACACATATACATATTCAATCAGCGCGTCGACGAGCGTCTGGGTAGCCAGGCTCTAAAACAGGTTCTATTTGTGACGCTTGAAGTCCCGCCTCTCCTATCTCCTCATTGGTTTTTCGGAGCATAAACCCACGTGATTGGAAGATGAACTGAGGTCCACACTCCAGTTGGTGGTGGTAACGCACCTTAAAGTTGGTTGCCAATGTCCAAAGAAGAAGACGGAGGAGACTAGAAACCAACTCGGTTTACCCTTTTATGTGTGGATTAATTGTCGGAGTAGAGGACCTTGTGCATTTCAGGTAAAATAACAACCCAATGTTTATATCCCAGGACAAAGTAGCTAGCAACAGCAAGCGAGCTGGCTAAATGTCCATGAATGTCTCATGCTTTTCTCCCCAAGTTAATATAGTTCAGATGGTTTTGATATTTCAACCTGCGTCTCCTGATCACATCTGATGAGACTAATAAATAATAAATAATAAATAAATAATAAATAAATGTGCAATAAATAAACCTGCTTGAGAGAGGTCTGGTCAGCATGTTAGGAGCGTCTGGGGAATTTGTGTTTTATTTTACTACGATGATGTCATTGTTGTAAAAATGTGGATTTACTATCATTTATTATTATTATAATCGTTTGAATTATTTAACTAGGCAAGTCAGAACAAATCCTTATTTACAATTTTTATTTTTATTTTTATTTTACCTTTATTTAACTAGGCAAGTCAGTTAGAAACAAATTCTTATTTTCAATGACGGCCTAGGAACAGTGGGTTAACTGCCTGTTCAGGGGCAGAACCACAGATTTGTACCTTGTCAGCTCGGGGGTTTGAACTTGCAACCTTCCGGTTACTAGTCCAACACTCTAACCACTAGGCTACCCTGCCACAATGACGGCCTTCCGCAGACAACGCTGGACCAATTGCGCGCCGCCCCTGTGGGACTCCCAATCACGGCCGGTTGTGATACAGCCTGGATTTACATACTATACAATACATTATGCTAACATTTTCAGAATAATTAGTTATGGTAAATACACTTCCTTTTTTTACCTCAGATTGGTGATGTTACCTCAGATTGGTGATGTTACCTCAGATTGGTGATGTTACTATTTGTCCTATAATGGGGTGGCAGGTAGCCTAGTGGTTAGAGTGTAGGGGCGGCAGGTAGCCTAGTGGTTAGAGTGTAGGGGCGGCAGGTAGCCTAGTGGTTAGAGTGTACGGGGGTGGCAGGTAGCCTAGTGGTTAGAGTGTAGGGGAGGCAGGTAGCCTAGTGGTTAGAGTGTAGAGGCGGCAGGTAGCCTAGTGGTTAGAGTGTAGGGGCGGCAGGTAGCCTAGTGGTTAGAGTGTAGAGGCGGCAGGTAGCCTAGTGGTTAGAGTGTAGGGGCGGCAGGTAGCCTAGTGGTTAGAGTGTACGGGGGTGGCAGGTAGCCTAGTGGTTAGAGTGTAGGGGAGGCAGGTAGCCTAGTGGTTAGAGTGTAGAGGCGGCAGGTAGCCTAGTGGTTAGAGTGTAGGGGCGGCAGGTAGCCTAGTGGTTAGAGTGTAGGGGCGGCAGGTAGCCTAGTGGTTAGAGTGTAGAGGTGGCAGGTAGCCTAGTGGTTAGAGTGTAGGGGCGGCAGGTAGCCTAGTGGTTAGAGTGTACGGGGGTGGCAGGTAGCCTAGTGGTTAGAGTGTAGGGGAGGCAGGTAGCCTAGTGGTTAGAGTGTAGAGGCGGCAGGTAGCCTAGTGGTTAGAGTGTAGGGGCGGCAGGTAGCCTAGTGGTTAGAGTGTAGGGGCGGCAGGTAGCCTAGTGGTTAGAGTGTAGAGGTGGCAGGTAGCCTAGTGGTTAGAGTGTAGAGGAGGCAGGGTAGCCTAGTGGTTAGAGTGTAGAGGTGGCAGGTAGCCTAGTGGTTAGAGTGTAGAGGAGGCTGGTAGCCTAGTGGTTAGAGTGTAGAGGAGGTAGGTAGTCTAGTGGTTAGAGTGTAGAGGAGGCAGGTAGCCTAGTGGTTAGAGTGTATAGGAGGCAGGTATTCTAGTTGTTAGAGTGTAGAGGAGGCAGGTAGCCTAGTGGTTAGAGTGTAGAGGTGGCAGGTAGCCTAGTGGTTAGAGTGTAGAGGAGGCAGGTAGCCTAGTGGTTAGAGTGTAGGGGCGGCAGGGTAGCCTAGTAGTTAGAGTGTAGGGGAGGCAGGTAGCCTAGTGGTTAGAGTGTAGGGGCGGCAGGTAGCCTAGTGGTTAGAGTGTAGAGGTGGCAGGGTAGCCTAGTGGTTAGAGTGTAGAGGCGGCAGGTAGCCTAGTGGTTAGAGTGTAGAGGAGGCAGGTAGCCTAGTGGTTAGAGTGTAGAGGTGGCAGGTAGCCTAGTGGTTAGAGTGTAGAGGTGGCAGGGTAGCCTAGTGTTTAGAGTGTAGAGGTGGCAGGGTAGCCTAGTGGTTAGAGTGTATAGGAGGCAGGTAGCCTAGTGGTTAGAGTGTAGAGGAGGCAGGTAGCCTAGTGGTTAGAGTGTAGAGGTGGCATGTAGTCTAGTTGTTAGAGTGTAGAGGAGGCAGGTAGCCTAGTGGTTAGAGTGTAGAGGTGGCAGGTAGCCTAGTGGTTAGAGTGTAGAGGAGGCAGGTAGCCTAGTGGTTAGAGTGTAGGGGCGGCAGGGTAGCCTAGTAGTTAGAGTGTAGGGGAGGCAGGTAGCCTAGTGGTTAGAGTGTAGGGGCGGCAGGTAGCCTAGTGGTTAGAGTGTAGAGGTGGCAGGGTAGCCTAGTGGTTAGAGTGTAGAGGCGGCAGGTAGCCTAGTGGTTAGAGTGTAGAGGAGGCAGGTAGCCTAGTGGTTAGAGTGTAGAGGTGGCAGGTAGCCTAGTGGTTAGAGTGTAGAGGTGGCAGGGTAGCCTAGTGTTTAGAGTGTAGAGGTGGCAGGGTAGCCTAGTGTTTAGAGTGTAGAGGTGGCAGGGTAGCCTAGTGGTTAGAGTGTAGAGGTGGCAGGGTAGCCTAGTGGTTAGAGTGTAGAGGTGGCAGGTAGCCTAGTGGTTAGAGTGTAGAGGTGGCAGGGTAGCCTAGTAGTTAGAGTGTTGGATCAGTAACCGAAAGGTTGCAAGTTCAAATCCCTAAGCTGACAAGGTAAAAATCTGTTGTTCTGCCCGTCATTGAAAATGAGAATTTGTTCTTAACTGACTTGCCTAGTTAAATAAAGGTATAAAATAAATAAATAATGATCAAGTGAAAACATGTTTTTTTTTGCAAATTTATTGAAAATGAAAAATAATATTAAAAAAGAAATATATTAAAATCACTTTTTACAGCGTTTAGTCTTTCTGGGTAAGTCTAAGAGCTGTGAGTCTTTCTGGGTAAGTCTAAGAGCTGTGAGTCTTTCTGGGTAAGTCTAAGAGCTTTGAGTCTTTCTGGGTAAGTCTCTAAGAGCTGTGAGTCTTTCTGGGTAAGTCTAAGAGCTGTGAGTCTTTCTGGGTAAGTCTCTAAGAGCTGTGAGTCTTTCTGGGTAAGTCTAAGAGCTGTGAGTCTTTCTGGGTAAGTCTAAGAGCTGTGAGTCTTTCTGGGTAAGTCTCTAAGAGCTGTGAGTCTTTCTGGTTCAGTCTCTAAGAGCTGGGAGTCTTTCTGGTTCAGTCTCTAAGAGCTGTGAGTCTTTCTGGGTAAGTCTCTAAGAGCTGTGAGTCTTTCTGGTTCAGTCTCTAAGAGCTGTGAGTCTTTCTGGGTAAGTCTCTAAGAGCTGTGAGTCTTTCTGGGTAAGTCTCTAAGAGCTGTGAGTCTTTCTGGGTAAGTCTAAGAGCTGTGAGTCTTTCTCGTTAAGTCTCTAAGAGCTGTGAGTCTTTCTGGGTAAGTCTAAGAGCTGTGAGTCTTTCTGGGTAAGTCTAAGAGCTGTGAGTCTTTCTTGTTAAGTCTCTAAGAGCTGTGAGTCTTTCTGGGTAAGTCCATAAGAGCTGAGTCTTTCTCATTAAGTCTCTAAGAGCTGTGAGTCTTTCTGGGTAAGTCTAAGAGCTGTGAGTCTTTCTGGGTAAGTCTCTAAGAGCTGTGAGTCTTTCTGGGTAAGTCTCTAAGAGCTGTGAGTCTTTCTGGGTAAGTCTCTAAGAGCTGTGAGTCTTTCTGGGTAAGTCTCTAAGAGCTGTGAGTCTTTCTGGGTAAGTCTCTAAGAGCTGTGAGTCTTTCTGGGTAAGTCTCTAAGAGCTGTGAGTCTTTCTGGGTAAGTCTCTAAGAGCTGTGAGTCTTTCTGGGTAAGTCTCTAAGAGCTGTGAGTCTTTCTGGGTAAGTCTCTAAGAGCTGTGAGTCTTTCTGGGTAAGTCTCTAAGAGCTGTGAGTCTTTCTGGGTAAGTCTCTAAGAGCTGTGAGTCTTTCTGGGTAAGTCTCTAAGAGCTGTGAGTCTTTCTGGGTAAGTCTCTAAGAGCTGTGAGTCTTTCTGGCTCAGCCTCTAAGAGCTGTGAGTCTTTCCACACCTGGATTGTACAATATTTGCATATTATTCTTCAAGCTCTGTCAAGTTGGTTGTTGATCACTGCTAGACATCCATTTTTAAGTATTGATTTTCAAGCAGATTTAAGTCAAAACTGTAACTTGGCCACTCAGGAACATTCGATGTCGTCTTGATATTTTTAATATTCCATTAAAAAAAATCTGCCGTTTCCAGCTACAATAGTCATTTACAACATGAACAATGTCTACACTGTATTTCTGATAAATTTGATGTTATTTTAATGGACCAAAAAAAGTGCTTTTCTTTCAAAAAACAAGGACATTTCTAAGTGACCCCAAACTTTTGAATGATAGTGTACGTTCTTGTTTGATATATATGCATGTATATAATTATATTGGGACAAGTTATCCTTCATCACATGACAGTATTTGTCCTGTATCCAATGCATGTAGTTTACATTAGGAAGAAGTAGAGTTCTAATTTAGTTTATTAATTTAACATCATATTAACCTTTCAATATTAGTTATCAACGAAAAGAAATTATCATGAACATCGGTGTCATTTTATAATATGCACGGGCGTGAAATTTGTGTGGATGAATCCCAAAACATAGTAGCTACACAGAGAAACACCACTAATCTGCCTATTAGTCATTATTAAACAGTTGATTTATTCCCTCGTTTGCAAACATGCGAGTTCACCTGTCATGTCCACAATGATGCAACAGCAAACCAGCAACGTGTGAGAGGAGTTGTACCGAAGGATCATTATTCTGGTCGCTGTCAACTTCATTCATTAACAGGTACTGAGGAGATCCATTATGTTACTTGTTTATTTGTTATTCGTGAGAGATGCTTTTATTTCTTTGCGTTAGTAGTTCACTGAATTGCTTAGTTTCTAACGCTGCTGCTACAAACGTCTGGCGCTCCGTAGAATGTAAATGCCGTATCACGTGATGCTGCTTTCAAACCTCATTCCAAATTGCGGTAACCTTAAATAAACGTTAATAAACTTTAATAAAAGTCCACACAAAGCGTCAAAACTACTGCACGCCACTGGGCGCGATCTCCATGACACTCCGATCGTGCTGCTCAGACCACAGCGCTACGGCAGTTCACAATGCTTATGCGAGCCGTGAGAATATTTGATTCTTGCAGGTATGAGGACGCCCACTAGATACAATAGTGCGTTGTTATACTGTAGCCTTAAAAAACACTGCTTCCAGCCGCCCCTGGTGGCCATTATACATGTTAAATATGTGTTAAAATCCTCCTGCGATGAAATGGGGCACATTAAAATCCGACATCTGTACTACAGAGTATAGCTAACATTTACACACTTAGACACCAGGTAAAATGAGTCTTTAAAAACATACAGAATCTGTATAGCTATTTGCTATAGCCTCCCGAGTGGCGCAGTGGTCTAAGGCATCGCAGTGCCACCTGAGATTCTGGGTTCTCCATGATATTACGGAGAAAAAATGAGGTAAAATTATATTTACATGTTTTTTTTTTTTATATGGCTTACTATATTTTGTACACTTCTAACCCAAGACTGTACACCTGTTAACAGGTGACTAAATGAGGAAGAACAGCTTGTGTTTACTGTGTCATTACACCTGAGGGTATTGCCTCACTCCAGTATCACAGTGAGCCATACAGTACAGTTAGTCATCCACTGTACCTTGCTGGGGAGTGGAGGTGGGGGGGCTGAAGGGGAGAGGAGCCCCCCGGGTGAGGGGATGATGGGGGCCCCCAGGGGGGTCTGTGCCGGGGTGGAAGGCTCGCTGCTGCTCATCTCTCCAGCCGAGGCAGACACAGACCCAGAGGGCCCCGCCTTGGAGGCTCCGGTTCCCACAGGACGGCTGGGCTGGAGGGGGAGAGAGGAAGACAAAGAAAGAGAGCGAGAGAGAGGAGTAAAGGGGGAGAGAGAGAGGAGAGAGAGGAAGAAAGGGAGAGAGAGAGGAGGAGAGAGGAGCAAAGGGAGAGAGAGAGGGGGAGAGGAGGAGGAGGAGAGGGGAGGAAAGAGAGAGAGAGAGAGGGAGAGAGAGAGGAGTAGAGAGGAGAGAAAGAGAGGAGGAGAGAGATGAAGGTTAGACCATCATGTCCCCAGCAAGGGGTTAGACACTGGGGACCAGACAAACACATCACTGTGAAATTTGGTATAGAAAATGTAATGTCTGGCAAAGCTTCTGACATTCACCAGAAGACAGATGGATTAATACAGACCTATGTAATAAAAATATTAGTTATGAGTGAGAAGAAAAACAATATATATATATATATATATAAAGAATAAAAAGAAAGATAAAAGTTTGAAAAACTTAGAAGTGAAAAAAATGACTGAGTTCACTCAAGAAGATAAGGAACAAAATGGCTCTGTAGAAGATTGGGCTCACCTTGGGCCTTCTGGCCGTAGTCTGGAGAGCAGTGGAGAGGACAAGAGAGGAGAGGAGAAGACAGGAAGAGAGGAAGAGAGAGGAGAGGAGGGGAGAGGAAGAGAGAGGAGAGGAGAAGAGAGGAGAGGAGAAGACAGGAAGAGAGAGGAGAGGAGGGGAGAGGAAGAGAGAGGAGAGGTTAGGAGAGGAAGAGAGAGAGGAGAGGATAGGAGAGGAAGAGAGAGAGAGGAGAGGTTAGGAGAAGAAGAGATAGGAGAGGAAGAGAGAGGAGAGGAAGAGAGAGAGAGGAGAGGTTAGGAGAAGAAGAGAGAGGAGAGGAAGAGAGAGGAGAGGTTAGGAGAAGAAGAGAGAGGAGAGGAAGGGAGAGGAGAGGAGAAGACAGGAAGAGAGAGGAGAGGAGAAGACAGGAAGAGAGAGGAGAGGAGGGGAGAGGAAGAGAGAAGAGAGGAAGGGAGAGGAAGAGAGAGGAGAGGAGAAGATATGAGAGGAAGAGAGAGGAGAGGTTAGGAGAAGAAGATAGAGGAGAGGTTAGGAGAAGAAGAGAAAGGAGAGGTTAGGAGAAGAAGATAGAGGAGAGGTTAGGAGAAGAAGAGAAAGGAGAGGTTAGGAGAGGAAGAGTGAGGAAAAGAGGGGAGAGGAAGAGAGAGGAGAGGTTAGGAGAAGAATGGGAGAGGAGAGATTAGGAGAGGAAGAGAGAGGCGAGGTTAGGAGAGGAAGAGAGATGAGAGGTTAGGAGAGGAAGAGAGAGGAGAGGTTAGGAGAGGAAGAGAGAGGAGAGGTTAGGAGAAGAAGAGCGAGGAGAGGTTAGGAGAAGAAGAGAGAGGAGAGGAAGAGAGAGGAAGAGTGAGGAAAAGAGGGGAGAGGAAGAGAGAGGAGAGGTTAGGAGAAGAATGGGAGAGGAGAGATTAGGAGAGGAAGAGAGAGGCGAGGTTAGGAGAGGAAGAGAGATGAGAGGTTAGGAGAGGAAGAGAGAGGAGAGGTTAGGAGAGGAAGAGAGAGGAGAGGTTAGAAGAGGAAGAGAGAGGAGAGGTTAGGAGAAGAAGAGAGGAGAGGAATAGAGAGGAGAGGTTAGGAGAAGAAGAGAGAGGAGAGGTTAGAGAAGAGAGATGAGAGGTTAGGAGAGGAAGAGATAGGAGAGGTTAGGAGAGGAAGAGGAGGAGAGGTTAGGAGAGGAAGAGATACGAGAGGATAGGAGAGGAAGAGACATGAAGAGATAGGAGAGGAAGAGAGAGGAGAGGTTAGGAGAGTAAGATATAGGAGAGGTTAGGAGAGGAAGAAAGGGGAAGAGAGAGGAGAGGATTGGAAAGGAAGAGAGAGGAGAAGTAAGGAGAGGAAGAGAAGGGAGAAGTTATGAGAGGAAAAGAGAGGAGAGGTTAGGAGAGGAAGATATAAGAGAGGTTAGGAGAGTTAAAGACAGGAAGAGATAGGAGAGGAGAGGAAGAGACAGGAAGAGAGAGGAGAAAAAGCACCAACAGAAGGGTTAGTGGCATGCTGAAACCAGGTATAACATCAGTACAGTCAGATCAGCTGATGAGGACAAGACAGGAAGTCTGACAACCACATCACATGTTGTCTAAAGCATAACACAGCCGTTCATCACCTTCTGAGTGGTTCTACAAATGTCTCCACCGCAAGACAAGTGAACAGGGTATAACATGATGAACAGGTTATAGCATGATGAACAGGCTATAGCATGATGAACAGGTTATAGCATGATGAACAGGCTATAGCATGATGAACAGGTTATAGCATGATGAACAGGTTATAGCATGATGAACAGGTTATAGCATGATGAACAGGTTATAGCATGATGAACAGGTTATAGCATGATGAACAGGTTATAGCATGATGTACAGGTTATAGCATGATGAACAGGTTATAGAATAATGAACAGGCTATAGCATGATGAACAGGTTATAGCATGATGAACAGGTTATAGCATGATGAACAGGTTATAGCATGATGAACAGGTTATAGCATGATGAACAGGTTATAGCATGATGAACAGGTTATAGCATGATGTACAGGTTATAGAATGATGAACAGGTTATAGCAGGATCACAGGACACCACACTGATGTTTTCTTGGCGATTGTTCGCTGAGCTAGAGTGCCTCTTGTTCTAACATTCCTCCTGAAAGCCTCTGTGTCTGGCAGTTGGTCTCTGGCCACACATAGTTCAACCTCAGTGAGACAAAGAGACAGAGACTATCTGGTAAATGACTGGTAGCACCAGCGTCTTTCTGATAAATGACTGCATTGTGTCCGTAGGGGGAAACAACATGTCTGATGCAGACAGGAGGGAGTGAACCTTAACCCTAACTCCTCTGACCCCACCGATGGGATTTAGTTAGATCACTACACTGGTAGAAAAAAGGGTTCCAAAAAGGGTTCTTCGGATGTCACCGTAGGAGAACCCTTTTTGGTTCCAGGTAGAACCCTTTTTGGTTCCAGGTAGAAACCCTATGATGAAAGGGATCCTCACGGAACCAAAAAGGGTTCTACCTAGAACCAAAAGAGTTCTACCTAGAACCAAAAGAGTTCTACCTAGAACCAAAAGAGTTCTACCTGGAACCAAAAAGGGTTCTACCTGGAACCAAAAGAGTTCTACCTAGAACCAAAAGAGTTCTACCTGGAACCAAAAAGGGTTCTACCAGGAACCAAAATAATTCTACCTAGAACCAAAAGAGTTCTACCTAGAACCAAAAGAGTTCTACCTGGAACCAAAAAGGGTTCTACCAGGAACCAAAATAATTCTACCTAGAACCAAAAGAGTTCTACCTAGAACCAAAAGAGTTCTACCTGGAACCAAAAAGTGTTCCTTCAACAAGTTATCCTATAGCGACAGGCGTAGACCCCTTTTAAGTTCAACATGGCCCCTTTTGTTCTAAGAGTGGAGTAGAATATGGGCAGCTGAGGAGCGTTGTCCTGCCGTCATCTGGGTCAGGAGGTAGATGGAATCCATCCTTCAGGTTAACATGACTACATGTCATAGACTACGGGGCCAATGAACCCCATTCTCTCTTTTTTCCCGACGCTTTTGACCTGTCTGTGATACCGTATCTTAGAGGATATGATGTCACAGTGAGGCAACGTCCTCCCTCTTTATATGAATAAGGACACAATGGCATGAGATTCAAATGAACGTGTGGGGCAATGTGGCTATATTTAAATAGAAACACTATAGTGATTGCAAAATAACGACACAAAAAATAACTCTCTCTCTCCAACACAACTCTTGTAAAACAACTAGGTCTTATTATGGTATGTAAAACAACTCTTGTAAAACAGTTAGGTCTTATTATGGTATGTAAAACAGCTAGGTCTTATTATGGACTGGTATGTAAAACAGCTAGGTCTTATTATGGTATGTAAAACAACTCTTGTAAAACAGTTAGGTCTTATTATGGACTGGTATGTAAAACAACTCTTGTAAAACAGTTAGGTCTTATTATGGTATGTAAAACAACTCTTGTAAAACAGCTAGGTCTTATTATGGTATGTAAAACAGCTCTTGTAAAACAGCTAGGTCTTATTATGATATGTAAAACAACTCTTGTAAAACAGTTAGGTCTTATTATGGTATGTAAAACAACTCTTGTAAAACAGTTAGGTCTTATTATGGTATGTAAAACAACTCTTGTAAAACAGCTAGGTCTTATTATGGTATGTAAAACAGCTCTTGTAAAACAGCTAGGTCTTATTATGGTATGTAAAACAACTCTTGTAAAACAGTTAGGTCTTATTATGGTATGTAAAACAACTCTTGTAAAACAGTTAGGTCTTATTATGGTATGTAAAACAACTCTTGTAAAACAGCTAGGTCTTATTATGGTATGTAAAACAACTCTTGTAAAACAGCTAGGTCTTATTATGGTATGTAAAACAACTCTTGTAAAACAGCTAGGTCTTATTATGGTATGTAAAACAGCTCTTGTAAAACAGCTAGGTCTTATTATGGACTGGTATGTAAAACAGCTAGGTCTTATTATGGTATGTAAAACAACTCTTGTAAAACAGCTAGGTCTTATTATGGACTGGTATGTAAAACAACTCTTGTAAAAGAGCTAGGTCTTATTATGTTATGTAAAACAACTCTTGTAAAACAGCTAGGTCTTATTATGGTATGTAAAACAACTAGGTCTTATTATGGTATGTAAAACAACTCTCGTAAAACAGCTAGGTCTTATTATGGACTGGTATGTAAAACAGCTAGGTCTTATTATGGTATGTAAAACAACTCTTGTAAAACAGCTAGGCCTTATTATGGTATGTAAAACAACTCTCGTAAAACAGCTAGGTCTTATTATGGTATGTAAAACAACTCTCGTAAAACAGCTAGGTCTTATTATGGTATGTAAAACAACTCTTGTAAAACTGGCTCTGAACGAACTTTATTTAACTCTTTGCAAACTGGAAACCATTTATCCGGAGGCTGCATTCATCGTTGTTGGGGATTTTAACAAGGCTAATCTGAAAACAAGACTCCCTAAATTTTATCAGCATATCGATTGCGCAACCAGGGGCGGAAAAACCTTGGATCACTGTTACTCTAACTTCCGCGACGCATATAAGGCCCTGCCCCGCCCCCCTTTCGGAAAAGCTGACCACGACCCCATTTTGCTGATACCTGCCTACAGACAAAAGCTAAAAAAAGAAGCTCCCACGCTGAGGTCTGTCCAACGCTGGTCCGACCAAGCTGACTCCACACTCCAAGACTGCTTCCATCACGTGGACTGGGACATGTTTCGTATTGCGTCAAATAACAACATTGACGAATACGCTGATTCGGTGTGCGAGTTCATTAGAACTTGTGTTGAAGATGCCGTTCCCATAGCAACGATTAAAACATTCCCTAACCAGAAACCTTGGATTGATGGCAGCATTCGTGTGAAACTGAAAGCGCGAACCACTGCTTTCAATCAGGGCAAGGTGTCTGGTAACATGACTGAATACAAACAATGCAGCTATTCCCTCCGTAAGGCTATCAAACAAGCTAAGCGTCAGTACAGAGACAAAGTAGAATCCCAATTCAACGTCTCAGTCACAAGAGGCATGTGGCAGGGTCTACAGTCAATCACGGACTACAGGAAGAAATCCAGCCCAGTCACGGACCAGGATGTCTTGCTCCCCGGAAGACTAAATAACTTTTTTTCCTGCTTTGAGGACAATACAGTGCCACTGACACAGCCTGCAACGGAAAAATGCGGTCTCTCCTTCACTGCAGCCGAGGTGAGTAAAACATTTAAACGTGTTAACCCTCGCAAGGCTGCAGGCCCAGACGGCATCCCCAGCCGCGCCCTCAGAGCATGCGCAGACCAGCTGGCTGGTGTGTTTACGGACATATTCAATCAATCCCTATACCAGTCTGCTGTTCCCACATGCTTCAAGAGGGCCACCATCGTTCCTGTTCCCAAGAAAGCTAAGGTAACTGAGCTAAACGACTACCGCCCCGTAGCACTCACTTCCGTCATCATGAAGTGCTTTGAGAGACTAGTCAAGGACCATATCGCCTCCACCCTACCTGACTCCCTAGACCCACTCCAATTTGCTTACCGCTCAAATAGGTCCACAGACGATGCAATCTCAACCACACTGCACACTGCCCTAACCCATCTGGACAAGAGGAATACCTATGTGAGAATGCTGTTCATCGACTACAGCTCGGCATTCAACACCATAGTACCCTCCAAGCTCGTCATCAAGCTCGAGACCCTGGGTCTCGACCCCGCCCTGTGCAACTGGGTACTGGACTTCCTGACGGGCCGCCCCCAGGTGGTGAGGGTAGGTAACAACATCTCCTCCCCGCTGATCCTCAACACTGGTGCCCCACAAGGGTGCGTTCTGAGCCCTCTCCTGTACTCCCTGTTCACCCACGACTGCGTGGCCACGCACGCCTCCAACTCAATCATCAAGTTTGCGGACGACACAACAGTGGTAGGCTTGATTACCAACAACGACGAGACGGCCTACAGGGAGGATGTGAGGGCCCTCGGAGTGTGGTGTCAGGAAAATAACCTCACACTCAACGTCAACAAAACTAAGGAGATGATTGTGGACTTCAGGAAACAGCAGAGGGAACACCCCCCTATCCACATCGATGGAACAGTAGTGGAGAGAGTAGCAAGTTTTAAGTTCCTCGGCATACACATCACAGACAAACTGAATTGGTCCACTCACACAGACAGCATCGTGAAGAAGGCGCAGCAGCTCCTCTTCAACCTCAGGAGGCTGAAGAAATTCAGCTTGTCACCAAAAGCACTCACAAACTTCTACAGAGGCACAATCGAGAGCATCCTGGCGGGCTGTATCACCGCCTGGTACGGCAACTGCTCCGCCCTCAACCTTAAGGCTCTCCAGAGGGTAGTGAGGTCTTCACAACGCATCATCGGGGGCAAACTACCTGCCCTCCAGGACACCTACACCACCCGATGTTACAGGAAGGCCATAAAGATCATCAAGGACATCTACCACCCGAGCCACTGCCTGTTCACCCCGCTACCATCCAGAAGGCGAGGTAAGGACAGGTGCATCAAAGCTGGGACCGAGAGACTGAAAAACAGCTTCTATCTCAAGGCCATCAGACTGTTAAACAGCCACCACTAACATTGAGTGGCTGCTGCCTACACACTGACACTGACTCAACTCCAGCCACTTTAATAATGGGAATTGATGGGAAATGTTGTAAATATATCACTAGCCACTTTAAACAATGCTACCTTATATAATGTTACTTACCCTACATTATTCATCTCATATGCATACGTATATACTGTACTCTATATCATCGACTGCATCCTTATGTAATACATGTATCACTAGCCACTTTAACTATGCCACTTTGTTTACATACTCATCTCACATGTATATACTGTACTCGATACCATCTACTGTATCTTGCCTATGCTGCTCTGTACCATCACTCATTCATATATCCTTATGTACATATTCTTTATCCCCTTACACTGTGTATAAGACAGTAGATTAGGAATTGTTAGTTAGATTACTTGTTGGTTATTACTGCATTGTCGGAACTAGAAGCACAAGCATTTTGCTACACTCGCATTAACATCTGCTAACCATGTGTATGTTACAAATAAAATTTGATTTGATTTGATTTGATTTGAGCTAGGTCTTATTATGGACTGGTATGTAAAACAGCTAGGTCTTATTATGGTATGTAAAACAACCCTTGTAAAACAGCTAGGTCTTATTATGGACTGGTATGTAAAACAGCTAGGTCTTATTATGGTATGTAAAACAACTCTTGTAAAACAGCTAGGTCTTACTATGGACTGGTATGTAAATCAGCTAGGTCTTATTATGGTATGTAAAACAGCTAGGTCTTATTATGGTATGTAAAACAACTCTTGTAAAACATATAGGTCTTATTATGGTATGTAAAACAACTCTTGTAAAACAGCTAGGTCTTATTATGGACTGGTATGTAAAACAACTCTTGTAAAACAGTTAGGTCTTATTATGGTATGTAAAACAACTCTTGTAAAACAGCTAGGTCTTAGTATGGTATGTAAAACGACTCTTGTAAAACAGCTAGGTCTTATTATGGTTTATAAAACAACTCTCGTAAAACAGCTAAGTCTTATTATGGTATGTAAAACAACTCTTGTAAAACATATAGGTCTTATTATGGTATGTAAAACAACTCTTGTAAAACAGCTAGGTCTTATTATGGACTGGTATGTAAAACAACTCTTGTAAAACAGTTAGGTCTTATTATGGTATGTAAAACAACCCTTGTAAAACAGCTAGGTCTTATTATTGTATGTAAAACAACTCTTGTAAAACAGCTAGGTCTTATTATGGTATGTAAAATGACTCTTGTAAAACAGCTAGGTCTTATTATGGTATGTAAAACAACTCTCGTAAAACAGCTAGGTCTTATTATGGTATGTAAAACAACTCTTGTAAAACAGTTAGGTCTTATTATGGACTGGTATGTAAAACAGCTAGGTCTTATTATGGACTGGTATGTAAAACAGCTAGGTCTTATTATGGTATGTAAAACAGCTAGGTCTTATTATGGTATGTAAAACAACTCTCGTAAAACAGCTAGGTCTTATTATGGTATGTAAAACAACTCTCGTAAAACAGCTAGGTCTTATTATGGACTGGTATGTAAAACAGCTAGGTCTTATTATGGTATGTAAAACAACTCTCGTAAAACAGCTAGGTCTTATTATGGACTGGTATGTAAAACAGCTAGGTCTTATTATGGACTGGTATGTAAAACAGCTAGGTCTTATTATGGTATGTAAAACAACTCTTGTAAAACAGCTAGGTCTTAGTATGGTATGTAAAACGACTCTTGTAAAACAGCTAGGTCTTATTATGGTTTATAAAACAACTCTCGTAAAACAGCTAAGTCTTATTATGGTATGTAAAACAGCTAGGTCTTATTATGGTATGTAAAACAACTCGTAAAACAGCTAGGTCTTATTATGGTATGTAAAACAGCTAGGTCTTTTTATGGACTGGTATGTAAAACAACTCTTGTTAAACAGCTAGGTCTTATTATGGTATGTAAAACAGCTAGGTCGTATTATGGTATGTAAAACAGCTAGGTCGTATTATGGTATGTAAAACAGCTAGGTCGTATTATGGTATGTAAAACAGCTAGGTCGTATTATGGTATGTAAAACAGCTAGGTCGTATTATGGTATGTAAAACAACTCTCGTAAAACAGCTAGGTCGTATTATGGTATGTAAAACAGCTAGGTCGTATTATGGTATGTAAAACAACTCTCGTAAAACAGCTGGGTCGTATTATGGTATGTAAAACAGCTAGGTCGTATTATGGTATGTAAAACAGCTAGGTCTTATTATGGTATGTAAAACAGCTAGGTCTTATTATGGTATGTAAAACAGCTAGGTCTTATTATGGTATGTAAAACAACTCTCGTAAAACAGCTAGGTCGTATTATGGTATGTAAAACAGCTAGGTCATATTATGGTATGTAAAACAGCTAGGTCTTATTATGGTATGTAAAACAACTCTCGTAAAACAGCTAGGTCGTATTATGGTATGTAAAACAACTCTCGTAAAACAGCTAGGTCGTATTATGGTATGTAAAACAACTCTCGTAAAACAGCTAGGTCGTATTATGGTATGTAAAACAGCTAGGTCTTATTATGGTATGTAAAACAGCTAGGTCTTATTATGGTATGTAAAACAGCTAGGTCTTATTATGGTATGTAAAACAACTCTCGTAAAACAGCTAGGTCGTATTATGGTATGTAAAACAGCTAGGTCATATTATGGTATGTAAAACAGCTAGGTCTTATTATGGTATGTAAAACAGCTAGGTCGTATTATGGTATGTAAAACAGCTAGGTCGTATTATGGTATGTAAAACAGCTAGGTCGTATTATGGTATGTAAAACAGCTAGGTCGTATTATGGTATGTAAAACAGCTAGGTCGTATTATGGTATGTAAAACAGCTAGGTCGTATTATGGTATGTAAAACAGCTAGGTCTTATTATGGTATGTAAAACAGCTAGGTCTTATTATGGTATGTAAAACAGCTAGGTCGTATTATGGTATGTAAAACAGCTAGGTTGTATTATGGTATGTAAAACAGCTGGGTCGTATTATGGTATGTAAAACAGCTAGGTCTTATTATGGTATGTAAAACAGCTAGGTCGTATTATGGTATGTAAAACAGCTAGGTCGTATTATGGTATGTAAAACAGCTAGGTCGTATTATGGTATGTAAAACAGCTAGGTCGTATTATGGTATGTAAAACAGCTAGGTCGTATTATGGTATGTAAAACAGCTAGGTCGTATTATGGTATGTAAAACAGCTGGGTCGTATTATGGTATGTAAAACAGCTAGGTCTTATTATGGACTGGTATGTAAAACAGCTAGGTCTTATTATGGACTGGTATGTAAAACAGCTAGGTCTTATTATGGTATGTAAAACAGCTAGGTCTTATTATGGTATGTAAAACAGCTAGGTCGTATTATGGTATGTAAAACAGCTAGGTCTTATTATGGTATGTAAAATTGGTCTGTTATAAAACCATTTGTAAGTCACTGGAAGTCCGTCTGAATTAGATGTAATGACTAAATGACTGAAATGTCAGTGTACTTCCTGAATAGACTGGCATTGATCCAAACACCCAATCAACCTGAACTAATTCACGAGCTGTTAACATATTCTAATGAGCTGTTAACATATTCCAATGCATGTTAACACATTCTAATGAGCTGGTAACATATTCTAATGAGCTGTTAACGTATTCTAATGCACGGTTAACATATTCCAATGCACGGTTAACATATTCTAATGAGCTGGTAACATATTCTAATGAGCTGTTAACATATTCTAATGAGCTGTTAACATATTCTAATGAGCTGTTAACATAACCCAGGAGCTATATTCTACATAGGCAGATAATTATACAACAACAATATCAAACAGACACGTTTCCATAATCCCCTAATGAAATGAGGTGTGTATTCAGCACCTATCTAGATCACAGCTCCGTTAACACACATTTACCAACTAAAAGATGACAACAACAACATCCCATAATAAACATCATCAGATGGTGCTCTGTACCTTCCTGGGGGCAGGAGTCTGTCTCATCATATTGGCAAGAGAAGAAGAAACACACACGGTCACACACACACACACACACACACACACACACACACACACACACACACACACACACACACACACACACACACACACACACACTAGGATGAGAGATACTCAGTTACACATTGTGAGAGCACACAGACGGACAGACAGACAGCCAACAGACAGACAGACAGACAGACAGACAGACAGAGAGCCAACAGACAGACAGACAGACAGACAGACAGACAGACAGACAGACAGACAGACAGACGGTCAGACGGCCAGTCAGTGAGGTAGGCAGACAGACAGACAGACAGACAGCCAACAGACAGACAGACAGACGGTCAGACGGCCAGTCAGTGAGGTAGGCAGACAGACAGCCAACAGACAGCAGGCAGTAGCAGCTCAGTTCAGCTCAGACAAGGAAGCTGTAGCTGTGCTAATGGCCGCAGATCAGACTCCTTTTTGTTTCTCGCAGCCAGCCCCTCTAGAAACCTTTCTGTTTAGTCCTTTCTGCTCCATCCGTGATACAGGGTTGGGTTGCCAGTCGTATAATCACAACGCTCCACTCTGCTCTGCAGGGTTGCCAGATTGTATAGTTTCCTTCCCCAGACCTTCCCTCTTCTCTGTCTGATTAATTCTCTCTCTCTGATCTGGCATCCTACTGTGATGAAAAAGGCTAACGCTGTTCTGTTCACCATCCACCTCTCTGTTCTGTTCACACAGAGAAACCTCCCCTCTCCGGCTCGCTCTATCGCTCTCCTGCTCTGTGTCCCTCCTTTTCTCTTTCTCACTCACTCTCAATCTTCCCCTTGCTCTCTCCTGTACTCTGTCCCTCCCTTTCTCTCTCTTTCTCTCTCCTGCTCTCTGTGTCTCTCTTTCTCTCTTCTCTTGTGTTCATGGTGATCTGCCAACCACTACCCTGCTCGTACATTACATCATTACTCTGCCCCCCTCCCAGACAGATGGACAGAGAAGTGGGAGGAGTGAGTTCGTGAGAGGGGGAAGGAGGAGAGAGGTGGAGAGCAGGAGGGAGGTGGAGAGAGGGGAGGGAGGAGAGAGCTGGAGAGCAGGAGAAGGGAGGTGGAGAGAGGGGGAGGAGAGAGCTGGAGAGAGGGGAGGGAGGAGCGATGTGGAGAGAGGGAGGTAGGAGAGATGTGGAGAGAGGGGGAGGT
Source organism: Oncorhynchus masou masou (assembly GCF_036934945.1). Taxonomy (NCBI): domain Eukaryota; kingdom Metazoa; phylum Chordata; class Actinopteri; order Salmoniformes; family Salmonidae; genus Oncorhynchus; species Oncorhynchus masou. Next base: position 78,201 of record NW_027011801.1, on the reverse strand, counting down.
AGGAGAGATGTGGAGGGTGGAGGGAGGAGAGATGTGGAGAGGGGGAGAGAGGGGAGGTAGGAGAGATGTGGAGAGGGGAGGGAGGAGCGATGTGTAGAGGGGGAGAGAGGGGAGGTAGGAGAGATGTGGAGAGGGGAGGTAGGAGCCATGTGGAGAGAGGGGAGGTAGGAGAGATGCGGAGAGAGGGGAGGTAGGAGAGATGTGGAGGGTGGAGGGAGGAGAGATGTGGAGAGGGGGAGAGAGGGGAGGTAGGAGAGATGTGGAGAGGGGAGGGAGGAGCGATGTGGAGAGGGGGAGAGAGGGGGAGGTAGGAGAGATGTGGAGAGGGGAGGTAGGGAGCGATGTGGAGAGAGGGGGAGAGAGGGGAGGCAGGAGCGATGTGGAGAGAGGGGGAGAGAGGGGAGGGAGGAGCGATGTGGAGGGTGGAGGGAGGAGAGATGTGGAGAGGAGAGGGAGAATAAAGAGAAATAAAGACAAATGAAATGAGCAGAGGGAGGGTAGAGGAGGGGTAAGGTGATGTATTGAAGGGAGGGTAGAGGAGGGGTATGGCGATGTATTGAAGGGAGGTTAGAGGAGGGGTAAGGTGATGTATTGAAGGGAGGTTAGAGGAGGGGTAAGGTGATGTATTGAAGGGAGGGTAGAGGAGGGGTAAGGTGATGTATTGAAGGGAGGGTAGAGGAGGGCTATGGTGATGTATTGAAGGGAGGGTAGAGGAGGGGTAAGGTGATGTATTGAAGGGAGGGTAGAGGAGGGGTAAGGTGATGTATTGAAGGGAGGGTAGAGGAGGGGTATGGTGATGTACTGAAGGGAGGGTAGAGGAGGGTTAAGGTGATGCCAATCTCTCCTGTATCCTAGCAACATGTAGCACATAGGGATGTGTGAACTTTACTCCTCAGCCTGAAGCGGTGCCAGTGAACAGCTGTTCTTGTTGGGCCGACTGATAAGATGCTTCAGGAGGGCCAGTGAACAGCTGTTCTTGTTGTGCCGACTGATAAGATGCTTCAGGAGGGCCAGTGAACAGCTGTTCTTGTGGGGCAGACTGATAAGATGCTTCAGGAGGGCCAGTGAACAGCTGTTCTTGTTGGGCCGACTGAGAAGATGCTTCAGGAGGGCCAGTGAACAGCTGTTCTTGTTGGGCCGACTGATAAGATGCTTCAGGACGGCCAGTGAACAGCTGTTCTTGTTGGGCCGACTGATAAGATGCTTCAGGAGGGCCAGTGAACAGCTGTTCTTGTGGGCCGACTGATAAGATCCGTCAGGAGGGCCAGTGAACAGCTGTTCTTGTGGGGCCGACTGATAAGATGCTTCAGGAGGGCCAGTGAATAGCTGTTCTTGTGGGCCGACTGATAAGATGCTTCAGGAGGGTGGCCAGTGAACAGCTGTTCTTGTTGGGCCGACTGATAAGATGCTTCAGGAGGGCCAGTGAACAGCTGTTCTTGTTGGGCCAACTGATAAGATGCTTCAGGAGGGCCAGTGAACAGCTGTTCTTGTGGGGCAGACTGATAAGATGCTTCAGGAGGGCCAGTGAACAGCTGTTCTTGTGGGGCAGACTGATAAGATGCTTCAGGAGGGCCAGTGAACAGCTGTTCTTGTTGGGCCGACTGATAAGATGCGTCAGGAGGGCCAGTGAACAGCTGTTCTTGTGGGGCAGACTGATAAGATGCTTCAGGAGGGCCAGTGAACAGCTGTTCTTGTTGGGCCGACTGATAAGATGCGTCAGGAGGGCCAGTGAACAGCTGTTCTTGTGGGGCAGACTGATAAGATGCTTCAGGACGGCCAGTGAACAGCTGTTCTTGTTGGGCCGACTGATAAGATGCTTCAGGAGGGCCAGTGAACAGCTGTTCTTGTGGGCCGACTGAGAAGATCCTTCAGGAGGGCCAGTGAACAGCTGTTCTTGTTGGGCCGACTGATAAGATGCGTCAGGAGGGCCAGTGAACAGCTGTTCTTGTTGGGCAGACTGATAAGATGCTTCAGGAGGGTGTCCATGTGTGCGAGCAAGGCAGAGGTACCGGGTTGGAGCTCCGTGCTGTTGGTGCCTTCATCCTCAATGTTCAGTACCAGCAGCTCAACTAAGTCGCTCAACTCATTAGGATACTTCAGTCTGATTATGTGTCATTACCCACAAACTGTACCAGTAACTAGTTATTACCAACCCTCTGTACCAGTAACTAGTTATTTCCAACCCTCTGTACCAGTAACTAGTTATTACCCACTCGTTATTACCCACTCTCTGCACCAGTAACTAGTTATTACCTACCCTATGTACCAGTAACTAGCTATTACCTACCCTATGTACCAGTAACTAGTTATTACCTACCATATGTACCAGTAACTAGTTATTACCAACCCTCTGTACCAGTAACTAGTTATTACCAACCCTCTGTACCAGTAACTAGTTATTTCCAACCCTCTGTACCAGTAACTAGCTATTTCCAACCCTCTGTACCAGTAACTAGTTATTACCAACCCTCTGTACCACTAACTAGTTATTACCAACCCTCTGTACCAGTAACTAGCTATTTCCAACCCTCTGTACCAGTAACTAGTTATTACCAACCCTCTGTACCAGTACCTAGTTATTACCAACCCTCTGTACCAGTAACTAGTTATTTCCAAACCTCTGTACCAGTAACTAGTTATTACCAACCCTCTGTACCAGTAACTAGTTATTACCAATCCTCTGTACCAGTAACTAGTTATTACCGACCCTCTGTACCAGTAACTAGTTATTACCAACCCTCTGTACCAGTAACTAGTTATTTCCAAACCTCTGTACCAGTAACTAGTTATTACCAAACCTCTGTACCAGTAACTAGTTATTACCAACCCTCTGTACCAGTAACTAGCTATTTCCAACCCTCTGTACCAGTAACTAGTTATTACCAAACCTCTGTACCAGTAACTAGTTATTACCAACCCTCTGTACCAGTAACTAGCTATTTCCAACCCTCTGCACCAGTAACTAGTTATTTGCAAACCTCTGTACCAGTAAATAGTTATTACCAACCCTCTGTACCAGTAACTAGTTAATACCAACCCTCTGTACTAGTAACTAGTTAATACCAACCCTCTGTACTAGTAACTAGTTATTACCTACCCTATGTACCAGTAACTAGTTATTAATGACCCTCTGTACCAGTAACTAGTTATTACCTACCATATGTACCAGTAACTAGTTATTACCAACCCTCTGTACCAGTAACTAGTTATTACCAACCCTCTGTACCAGTAACTAGTTATTACCAACCCTCTGTACCCGTAACTCGTTAGTACCTACTCTCTGTACCAGTAACTAGTTATTACCAATCCTCTGTACCAGTAACTAGTTATTACCTACCCTCTGTACCAGTAACTAGTTATTACCTACCCTATGTACCAGTAACTAGTTATTACCGACCCTCTGTACCAGTAACTAGTTATTACCTACCATATGTACCAGTAACTAGTTATTACCAACCCTCTGTACCAGTAACTAGTTATTACCAACCCTCTGTACCAGTAACTAGTTATTACCAACCCTCTGTACCAGTAACTCGTTATTACCCACTCTCTGTACCAGTAACTAGTTATTACCAATCCTCTGTACCAGTAACTAGTTATTACCGACCCTCTGTACCAGTAACTAGTTATTACCAACCCTCTGTACCAGTAACTAGTTATTACCGACCCTCTGTACCAGTAACTAGATATTACATTTACATTTAACATTTAAGTCATTTAGCAGACGCTCTTATCCAGAGCGACTCACAAATTGGTGAATTCACCTTCTGACATCCAGTGGAACAGCCACTTTACAATAGTGCATCTAAATCATTAAGGGGGGCGGTGAGAAGGATTACTTATCCTATCCTAGGTATTCCTTGAAGAGGTGGGGTTTCAGGTGTCTCCGGAAGGTGGTGATTGACTCCGCTGTCCTGGCGTCGTGAGGGAGTTTGTTCCACCATTGGGGGCCACTCTCTGTACTAGTAACTAGTTATTACCCACTCTCTGCACCAGTAACTAGTTATTTCCGACCCTCTGTACCAGTAACTAGATATGACCCACTCTCTGTACTAGTAACTAGTTATTACCCACTTTCTGTAACAGTAACTAGTTATTACCGACCCTCTGTACCAGTAACTAGATATTACCCACTCGCTGTACTAGTAACTAGTTATTACCCACTCTCTGTACAAGTAACTAGTTATTACCCACTTTCTGTAACAGTAACTAGTTATTACCGACCCTCTGTACCAAAATAATCTGAGTTTAATATCAAATAAATACAAATGTTTGGGAATCAGGCTGTCCAATAGTATAGAATCAGGCTGTCCAATAGTAAAGAATCAGGCTGTCCAATAGTAAAGAATCAGGCTGTCCAATAGTATAGAATCAGGCTGTCCAATAGTAAAGAATCAGGCTGTCCAATAGTATAGAATCAGGCTGTCCAATAGTATAGAATCAGGCTGTCCAATAGTATAGAATCAGGCTGTCCAATAGTAAAGAATCAGTCTGTCCAATAGTAAAGAATCAGGCTGTCCAATAGTATAGAATCAGGCTGTCCAATAGTATAGAATCAGGCTGTCCAATAGTAAAGAATCAAGCTGTCCAATAGTAAAGAATCAGGCTGTCCAATAGTAAAGAATCAGGCTGTCCAATAGTATAGAATCAGGCTGTCCAATAGTATAGAATCAGGCTGTCCAATAGTAAAGAATCGAGCTGTCCAATAGTAAAGAATCAGGCTGTCCAATAGTAAAGAATCAGGCTGTCCAATAGTAAAGAATCAGGCTGTCCAATAGTATAGAATCAGGCTGTCCAATAGTAAAGAATCAGGCTGTCCAATAGTAAAGAATCGGGCTGTCCAATAGTAAAGAATCAGGCTGTCCAATAGTATAGAATCTGGCTGTCCAATAGTAAAGAATCAGGCTGTCCAATAGTAAAGAATCAGGCTGTCCAATAGTAAAAAATCAGGCTGTCCAATAGTAAAGAATCAGGCTGTCCAATAGTAAAGAATCAGGCTGTCCAATAGTAAAGAATCAGGCTGTCCAATAGTAAAGAATCAGGCTGTCCAATAGTAAAGAATCAGGCTGTCCAATAGTATAGAATCAGGCTGTCCAATAGTAAGGAATCAGGCTGTCCAATAGTATAGAATCAGGCTGTCCAATAGTAAAGAATCAGGCTGTCCAATAGTATAGAATCAGGCTGTCCAATAGTAAAGAATCAGGCTGTCCAATAGTATAGAATCAGGCTGTCCAATAGTAAAGAATCAGGCTGTCCAATAGTAAAGAATCAGGCTGTCCAATAGTAAAGAATCAGGCTGTCCAATAGTATAGAATCAGGCTGTCCAATAGTAAAGAATCAGGCTGTCCAATAGTAAAGAATCAGGCTGTCCAATAGTATAGAATCAGGCTGTCCAATAGTAAAGAATCAGGCTGTCCAATAGTAAAGAATCAGGCTGTCCAATAGTAAAGAATCAGGCTGTCCAATAGTAAAGAATCAGGCTGTCCAATAGTAAAGAATCAGGCTGTCCAATAGTAAAGAATCAGGCTGTCCAATAGTAAAGAATCAGGCTGTCCAATAGTATAGAATCAGGCTGTCCAATAGTATAGAATCAGGCTGTCCAATAGTAAAGAATCAGGCTGTCCAATAGTAAAGAATCAGGCTGTCCAATAGTAAAGAATCGGGCTGTCCAATAGTAAAGAATCAGGCTGTCCAATAGTATAGAATCAGGCTGTCCAATAGTAAAGAATCAGGCTGTCCAATAGTAAAGAATCAGGCTGTCCAATAGTAAAAAATCAGGCTGTCCAATAGTAAAGAATCAGGCTGTCCAATAGTAAAGAATCAGGCTGTCCAATAGTAAAGAATCAGGCTGTCCAATAGTAAAGAATCAGGCTGTCCAATAGTAAAGAATCAGGCTGTCCAATAGTATAGAATCAGGCTGTCCAATAGTAAGGAATCAGGCTGTCCAATAGTATAGAATCAGGCTGTCCAATAGTAAAGAATCAGGCTGTCCAATAGTATAGAATCAGGCTGTCCAATAGTAAAGAATCAGGCTGTCCAATAGTATAGAATCAGGCTGTCCAATAGTAAAGAATCAGGCTGTCCAATAGTAAAGAATCAGGCTGTCCAATAGTAAAGAATCAGGCTGTCCAATAGTATAGAATCAGGCTGTCCAATAGTAAAGAATCAGGCTGTCCAATAGTAAAGAATCAGGCTGTCCAATAGTATAGAATCAGGCTGTCCAATAGTAAAGAATCAGGCTGTCCAATAGTAAAGAATCAGGCTGTCCAATAGTAAAGAATCAGGCTGTCCAATAGTAAAGAATCAGGCTGTCCAATAGTAAAGAATCAGGCTGTCCAATAGTAAAGAATCAGGCTGTCCAATAGTAAAGAATCAGGCTGTCCAATAGTATAGAATCAGGCTGTCCAATAGTATAGAATCAGGCTGTCCAATAGTAAAGAATCAGGCTGTCCAATAGTAAAGAATCAGGCTGTCCAATAGTAAAGAATCAGGCTGTCCAATAGTAAAGAATCAGGATGTCTGGGTGTGTCTAGTCTAGGTTACTGGGCCAGAACAGACTGAAGTCTGGGTGTGTCTAGTCTAGGTTACTGGGCCAGAACAGACTGTAGTCTGGGTGTGTCTAGTCTAGGTTACTGGGCCAGAACAGTCTGTTGTCTGGGTGTGTCTAGTCTAGGTTACTGGGCCAGAACAGACTGTAGTCTGGGTGTGTCTAGTCTAGGTTACTGGGCCAGAACAGTCTGTTGTCTGGGTGTGTCTAGTCTAGGTTACTGGGCCAGAACAGACTGAAGTCTGGGTGTGTCTAGTCTAGGTTACTGGGCCAGAACAGTCTGTTGTCTGGGTGTGTCTAGTCTAGGTTACTGGGCCAGAACAGACTGTAGTCTGGGTGTGTCTAGTCTAGGTTACTGGAGCAGACTGTAGTCTGGGTGTGTCTAGTCTAGGTTACTGGGCCAGAACAGACTGTAGTCTGGGTGTGTCTAGTCTAGGTTACTAGGCCAGAACAGACTGTAGTCTGGGTGTGTCTAGTCTAGGTTACTGGGCCAGAACAGACTGTAGTCTGGGTGTGTCTAGTCTAGGTTACTGGGCCAGAACAGACTGTAGTCTGGGTGTGTCTAGTCTAGGTTACTGGGCCAGAACAGACTGTAGTCTGGGTGTGTCTAGTCTAGGTTACTGGAGCAGACTGTAGTCTGGGTGTGTCTAGTCTAGGTTACTGGGCCAGAACAGACTGTAGTCTGGGTGTGTCTAGTCTAGGTTACTGGGCCAGAACAGACTGAAGTCTGGGTGTGTCTAGTCTAGGTTACTGGAGCAGACTGACGTCTGGGTGTGTCTAGTCTAGGTTACTGGGCCAGAACAGTCTGAAGTCTGGGTGTGTCTAGTCTAGGTTACTGGGCCAGAACAGACTGACGTCTGGGTGTGTCTAGTCTAGGTTACTGGGCCAGAACAGTCTGAAGTCTGGGTGTGTCTAGTCTAGGTTACTGGGCCAGAACAGACTGACGTCTGGGTGTGTCTAGTCTAGGTTACTGGGCCAGAACAGACTGATGTCTGGGTGTGTCTAGTCTAGGTTACTGGAGCAGACTATAGTCTGGGTGTGTCTAGTCTAGGTTACTGGGCCAGAACAGACTATAGTCTGGGTGTGTCTAGTCTAGGTTACTGGGCCAGAACAGACTGAATTCTGGGTGTGTCTAGTCTAGGTTACTGGGCCAGAACAGACTGAATTCTGGGTGTGTCTCGTCTAGGTTACTGGGCCAGAACAGACTGTAGTCTGCGTGTGTCTAGTCTAGGTTACTGGGCCAGAACAGACTGATGTCTGGGTGTGTCTAGTCTAGGTTACTGGAGCAGACTATAGTCTGGGTGTGTCTAGTCTAGGTTACTGGGCCAGAACAGACTGTAGTCTGGGTGTGTCTAGTCTAGGTTACTGGAGCAGACTGTAGTCTGGGTGTGTCTAGTCTAGGTTACTGGAGCAGACTGTAGTCTGGGTGTGTCTAGTCTAGGTTACTGGGCCAGAACAGTCTGTAGTCTGGGTGTGTCTAGTCTAGGTTACTGGGCCAGAACAGACTGATGTCTGGGTGTGTCTAGTCTAGGTTACTGGGCCAGAACAGACTGATGTCTGGGTGTGTCTAGTCTAGGTTACTGGAGCAGACTGTAGTCTGGGTGTGTCTAGTCTAGGTTACTGGGCCAGAACAGTCTGAAGTCTGGGTGTGTCTAGTCTAGGTTACTGGGCCAGAACAGACTGACGTCTGGGTGTGTCTAGTCTAGGTTACTGGGCCAGAACAGACTGATGTCTGGGTGTGTCTAGTCTAGGTTACTGGAGCAGACTGTAGTCTGGGTGTGTCTCGTCTAGGTTACTGGGCCAGAACAGTCTGTAGTCTGGGTGTGTCTCGTCTAGGTTACTGTGCCAGAACAGACTGAAGTCTGGGTGTGTCTAGTCTAGGTTACTGGAGCAGACTGACGTCTGGGTGTGTCTAGTCTAGGTTACTGGGCCAGAACAGTCTGAAGTCTGGGTGTGTCTAGTCTAGGTTACTGGGCCAGAACAGACTGACGTCTGGGTGTGTCTAGTCTAGGTTACTGGGCCAGAACAGACTGATGTCTGGGTGTGTCTAGTCTAGGTTACTGGAGCAGACTGTAGTCTGGGTGTGTCTAGTCTAGGTTACTGGGCCAGAACAGACTATAGTCTGGGTGTGTCTAGTCTAGGTTACTGGGCCAGAACAGACTGAATTCTGGGTGTGTCTAGTCTAGGTTACTGGGCCAGAACAGACTGAATTCTGGGTGTGTCTCGTCTAGGTTACTGGGCCAGAACAGACTGTAGTCTGCGTGTGTCTAGTCTAGGTTACTGGGCCAGAACAGACTGATGTCTGGGTGTGTCTAGTCTAGGTTACTGGAGCAGACTATAGTCTGGGTGTGTCTAGTCTAGGTTACTGGGCCAGAACAGACTGTGGTCTGGGTGTGTCTAGTCTAGGTTACTGGAGCAGACTGTAGTCTGGGTGTGTCTAGTCTAGGTTACTGGGCCAGAACAGACTGAAGTCTGGGTGTGTCTAGTCTAGGTTACTGGAGCAGACTGTAGTCTGGGTGTGTCTAGTCTAGGTTACTGGGCCAGAACAGACTGAATTCTGGGTGTGTCTCGTCTAGGTTACTGGGCCAGAACAGACTGTAGTCTGGGTGTGTCTAGTCTAGGTTACTGGAGCAGACTGTAGTCTGGGTATGTCTAGTCTAGGTTACTGGGCCAACAGACTGTAGTCTGGGTGTGTCTAGTCTAGGTTACTGGGCCAGAACAGACTGTAGTCTGGGTGTGTCTAGTCTAGGTTACTGGGCCAGAACAGACTGTAGTCTGGGTGTGTCTAGTCTAGGTTACTGGGCCAGAACAGACTGTAGTCTGGGTGTGTCTAGTCTAGGTTACTGGGCCAGAACAGACTGACGTCTGGGTGTGTCTCGTCTAGGTTACTGGGCCAGAACAGACTGTAGTCTGGGTGTGTCTAGTCTAGGTTACTGGGCCAGAACAGACTGTAGTCTGGGTGTGTCTAGTCTAGGTTACTGGGCCAGAACAGACTGTAGTCTGGGCGTGTCTAGTCTAGGTTACTGGGCCAGAACAGACTGAATTCTGGGTGTGTCTAGTCTAGGTTACTGGGCCAGAGCAGACTGAATTCTGGGTGTGTCTCGTCTAGGTTACTGGGCCAGAGCAGACTGAATTCTGGGTGTGTCTCGTCTAGGTTACTGGGCCAGAGCAGACTGAATTCTGGGTGTGTCTCGTCTAGGTTACTGGGCCAGAACAGTCTGTAGTCTGGGTGTGTCTAGTCTAGGTTACTGGGCCAGAACAGACTGATGTCTGGGTGTGTCTAGTCTAGGTTCCTGGGCCAGAACAGACTGAAGTCTGGGTGTGTCTAGTCTAGGTTACTGGAGCAGACTGTAGTCTGGGTGTGTCTAGTCTAGGTTACTGGGCCAGAACAGTCTGTAGTCTGGGTGTGTCTAGTCTAGGTTACTGGGCCAGAACAGACTGATGTCTGGGTGTGTCTAGTCTAGGTTACTGGGCCAGAACAGACTGTAGTCTGGGTGTGTCTAGTCTAGGTTACTGGGCCAGAACAGACTGAAGTCTGGGTGTGTCTAGTCTAGGTTACTGGGCCAGAACAGACTGTAGTCTGGGTGTGTCTAGTCTAGGTTACTGGGCCAGAACAGACTGTAGTCTGGGTGTGTCTAGTCTAGGTTACTGGGCCAGAACAGACTGATGTCTGGGTGTGTCTAGTCTAGGTTACTGGAGCAGACTATAGTCTGGGTGTGTCTAGTCTAGGTTACTGGGCCAGAACAGACTGTAGTCTGGGTGTGTCTAGTCTAGGTTACTGGGCCAGAACAGACTGAAGTCTGGGTGTGTCTAGTCTAGGTTACTGGAGCAGACTGTAGTCTGGGTGTGTCTAGTCTAGGTTACTGGGCCAGAACAGACTGTAGTCTAGGTGTGTCTAGTCTAGGTTACTGGGCCAGAACAGACTGTAGTCTGGGTGTGTCTAGTCTAGGTTACTGGGCCAGAACAGACTGAATTCTGGGTGTGTCTCGTCTAGGTTACTGGGCCAGAACAGACTGTAGTCTGGGTGTGTCTAGTCTAGGTTACTGGGCCAGAACAGACTGACGTCTGGGTGTGTCTAGTCTAGGTTACTGGGCCAGAACAGTCTGAAGTCTGGGTGTGTCTAGTCTAGGTTACTGGGCCAGAACAGACTGACGTCTGGGTGTGTCTAGTCTAGGTTACTGGGCCAGAACAGTCTGAAGTCTGGGTGTGTCTAGTCTAGGTTACTGGGCCAGAACAGACTGACGTCTGGGTGTGTCTAGTCTAGGTTACTGGGCCAGAACAGACTGATGTCTGGGTGTGTCTAGTCTAGGTTACTGGAGCAGACTATAGTCTGGGTGTGTCTAGTCTAGGTTACTGGGCCAGAACAGACTATAGTCTGGGTGTGTCTAGTCTAGGTTACTGGGCCAGAACAGACTGAATTCTGGGTGTGTCTAGTCTAGGTTACTGGGCCAGAACAGACTGAATTCTGGGTGTGTCTCGTCTAGGTTACTGGGCCAGAACAGACTGTAGTCTGGGTGTGTCTAGTCTAGGTTACTGGGCCAGAACAGACTGTAGTCTGGGTGTGTCTAGTCTAGGTTACTGGGCCAGAACAGACTGTAGTCTGGGTGTGTCTAATCTAGGTTACTGGAGCAGACTGTAGTCTGGGTGTGTCTAGTCTAGGTTACTGGGCCAGAACAGTCTGTTGTCTGGGTGTGTCTAGTCTAGGTTACTGGGCCAGAACAGTCTGTAGTCTGGGTGTGTCTAGTCTAGGTTACTGGGCCAGAACAGACTGTAGTCTGGGTGTGTCTAGTCTAGGTTACTAGGCCAGAACAGACTGTAGTCTGGGTGTGTCTAGTCTAGGTTACTGGGCCAGAACATACTGTAGTCTGGGTGTGTCTAGTCTAGGTTACTGGGCCAGAACAGACTGTAGTCTGGGTGTGTCTAGTCTAGGTTAGAGTCTCTTTCTCATGGAGGAGAAGAGGTAGATGGAGGGATGGCCATAAGGAGGAGAAGAGGTAGATGGAGGGATGGCCATAAGGAGGAGAGAAGAGGTAGATGGAGGGATGGCCATAAGGAGGAGAGAAGAGGTAGATGGAGGGATGGCCATAAGGAGGAGAGAAGAGGTAGATGGAGGGATGGCCATAAGGAGGAAAGAGGTAGATGGAGGGATGGCCATAAGGAGGAGAAGAGGTAGATGGAGGGATGGCCATAAGGAGGAGAGAAGAGGTAAATGGAGGGATGGCCATAGGAGGAGAGAAGAGGTAGATGGAGGGATGGCCATAAGGAGGAGAAGAGGTAGATGGAGGGATGGCCATAAGGAGGAGAGAAGAGGTAGATGGAGGGATGGCCATAAGGAGGAGAGAAGAGGTAGATGGAGGGATGGCCATAAGGAGGAAAGAGGTAGATGGAGGGATGGCCATAAGGAGGAGAGAAGAGGTAGATGGAGGGATGGCCATAAGGAGGAGAGAAGAGGTAGATGGAGGGATGGCCATAAGGAGGAGAGAAGAGGTAGATGGAGGGATGGCCATAAGGAGGAGAGGGGGATGAATTAGGAGACAGACCGAGGGAGGACAGAAGAGGTAGATGGAGGGATGGCCCTAAGGAGGAGAGGGGGATGAATTAGGAGACAGACTGAGGGAGGAGAGAAGAGGTAGATGGAGGGATGGCCCTAAGGAGGAGAGGGGGATGAATTAGGAGACAGACTGGAGGAGGAGAGAAGAGGTAGATGGAGGGATGGCCATAAGGAGGAGAGGGGGATGAATTAGGGGACAGACTGAGGGAGGAGAGAAGAGGTAGATGGAGGGATGGCCATAAGGAGGAGAGGGGGATGAATTAGGGGACAGACTGAGGGAGGAGAGAAGAGGTAGATGGAGGGATGGCCCTAAGGAGGAGAGGGGGATGAATTAGGGGACAGACTGAGGGAGGAGAGAAGAGGTAGATGGAGGGATGGCCATAAGGAGGAGAAGGGGATTAATTATTGAGGAGAGAAGAGGTAGATGGAGGGATGGCCAGAAGGAAGAGAGGGGGATGAATTAGGAGACAGACTGGAGGAGGAGAGAAGAGGTAGATGGAGGGATGGCCAGAAGGAAGAGAGGGGGATGAATTAGGAGACAGACTGGAGGAGGAGAGAAGAGGTAGATGGAGGGATGGCCAGAAGGAAGAGGGGGGATGAATTAGGAGACAGACTGGAGGAGGAGAGAAGAGGTAGATGGAGGGATGGCCAGAAGGAAGAGAGGGGGATGAATTAGGAGACAGACTGGAGGAGGAGAGAAGAGGTAGATGGAGGGATGGCCAGAAGGAAGAGAGGGGGATGAATTAGGAGACAGACTGGAGGAGGAGAGAAGAGGTAGATGGAGGGATGGCCAGAAGGAAGAGAGGGGGATGAATTAGGAGACAGACTGGAGGAGGAGAGAAGAGGTAGATGGAGGGATCATGTTACTGCTTTAAAAGGAACAGCAGCAGGGTGAAATCACTGTCACTGTATCCGAGGTCAGTGACCCGGGCAGGATGGAGAGATGCCCCACAGAGAGCCATACAGGTGTAGGATTACTGTCCTGACAGCCCCGGGACACTTAGCAGACAGAACACTGCTGACAGTCACAACAACTTGTACTTCCTCTACGCTTCAGAACACACACATCACCAAATAGAACCTTCTACATCCCGGTTCTGGAGATGCTAAACGGTACAACTAGTGTTCTATAGAGTCTCATGTAAACCTGCTGGTTAGGGACTCAGACAGACAGTTACTCTCCTCTCTCTCTCTCTCCCTCTCTCTCTCTCTCTCTCTCTCTCTCTCTCTCTCTCTCTCTCTCTCTCTCTCTCTCTCTCAGCTGGTCTCTCCTCTCTTTCTCTGAGCTGGACTCTCCTCTCTCTCTCTCTCTCTCTCTCTCTCTCTCTGAGCTGGCCTCTCCTCTCTCTCTCTCTCTCTCTCTCTCTCTCTGAGCTGGCCTCTCCTCTCTCTCTCTCTCTCTCTGAAATGACCTCTTCCCTCTCCCTCTCTCGCTGAGCTGGCCTCTCCTCTCTGACCGGAGTCTCTGTGTGTGCCCAGAATGTCACCCTGTTCCCTATATAGTGCACTACTGACCAGCCCTTGCCTGCTCCCCTGGTCTAGATAGAGGTCATCTCAGCTACAACACTGCACCCTCTCACTACCTGACATTTATCATGACAGCCAACAGAAGCGTACCGCGCCTGTGTGTGTGTGTGTGCGCGCGCGTGTGTGTGTGTGTGTGTGTAGACAGCAGTACATCACTGAGTAGCACAGTACAGCCCCAGTTAACATGCTACTGGGTAAACAGACCCAGTTAACATGCTACTGGGTAAACAGACCCAGTTAACATGCTACTGGGTAAACAGACCCAGTTAACATGCTACTGGGTAAACAGCTTTAGTTAACATGCTACTGGGTAAACAGACCCAGTTAACATGCTACTGGGTAAACAGACCCAGTTAACATGCTACTGGGTAAACAGCATCAATTAACATGCTACTGGGTAAACAGACCCAGTTAACATGCTACTGGGTAAACAGACCCAGTTAACATGCTACTGGGTAAACAGCATTAATTAACATGCTACTGGGTAAACAGCATCAATTAACATGTTACTGGGTAAACAGACCCAGTTAACATGCTACTGGGTAAACATACCCAGCTAACATGCTACTGGGTAAACAGCTTTAGTTAACATGCTACTGGGTAAACAGACCCAGTTAACATGCTACTGGGTAAACAGACCCAGTTAACATGCTACTGGGTAAACAGACCCAGTCAACATGCTACTGGGTAAACAGCTTTAGTTAACATGCTACTGGGTAAACAGACCCAGTTAACATGCTACTGGGTTAACAGACCCAGTTAACATGCTACTGGGTTAACAGACCCAGTTAACATGCTACTGGGTAAACAGCATCAGTTAACATGCTACTGGGTAAACAGCATCAATTAACATGCTACTGGGTAAACAGCATCGGTTAACATGCTACTGGGTAAACAGCATCAGTTAGCATGCTACTGGGTAAACAGACCCAGTTAACATGCTACTGGGTAAACTGACCCAATTAACATGCTACTGGGTAAACAGACCCAGTTAACATGCTACTGGGTAAACAGACCCAGTTAACATGCTACTGGGTAAACAGACCCAGTTAACATGCTACTGGGTAAACAGACCCAGTTCACATGCTACTGGGTAAACAGACCCAGTTAACATGCTACTGGGTAAACAGACCCAGTTAACATGCTACTGGGTAAACAGACCCAGTTAACATGCTACTGGGTAAACAGCATCAGTTAACATGCTACTGGGTAAACAGCATCAGTTAACATGCTACTGGGTAAACAGCATCAATTAACATGCTACTGGGTAAACAGCATCGGTTAACATGCTACTGGGTAAACAGCATCAGTTAGCATGCTACTGGGTAAACAGACCCAGTTAACATGCTACTGGGTAAACTGACCCAATTAACATGCTACTGGGTAAACAGACCCAGTTAACATGCTACTGGGTAAACAGACCCAGTTCACATGCTACTGGGTAAACAGACCCAGTTAACATGCTACTGGGTAAACAGACCCAGTTAACATGCTACTGGGTAAACAGACCCAATTAACATGCTACTGGGTAAACAGACCCAGTTAACACGCTACTGGGTAAACGGCATCAAGTCCCAACATGACAGCTGACCACGTATGAACCAATGATCACTGAGGAGGGCGGAGAGGGACAGGGAAGAGGGATATGAGCCATCACTCACAGGGATGAGCCTTCACTCACAGGGATGAGCCTTCACTCACAGGGATGAGCCGTCACTCACAGGGATGAGCCTTCACTCACAGAAACATGCATGTACTCAAAGACAGACAGGGAGAACAACGATGGGATGGGAGACGGTCTGGGAGAGCTAGGGGTTATGGGGAAATGGAGTTGACGCCCTGTTGCCATGCAGCTAGGCCATTCAGAGCCACGGTTACGGTTACCATGGTTACCACATTATTATTATGACGACCGGCTGTTACCGAGGAGGTTCGAGAAGCGTGCACCACCTTTTTGGGCTTGGGTCCTCGCTGCTGTGTGGTCATAGGGAGTGGGTGGGGGGGGGGGGGGGGGTAAGGTGAGAGGTTAGAGGTCACAGAAGTTAAAAGGTTAGAGTTCACCGGTGACATCATTCCGGAGGTGGTGATGGGAAGTGTCAGTCAGCCAGCCAGCCAGTCAGTCAGTCAGCCAGCCAGCCAGCCAGAGAGTCAGTCAGTCAGTTAGCCAGTCAGTCAGCCAGTCAGTCAGTCAGTCAGTCAGTTAGCCAGTCAGTTAGCCAGTCAGTCAGTTAGTCAGTCAGTCAGTTAGCCAGTCAGTCAGTCAGTTAGTTAGTCAGCCAGTCAGTCAGTTAGCCAGTCAGTCAGTCAGTCAGTCAGTCAGTTAGCCAGTCAGTCAGTCAGTCAGTCAGTTAGCCAGTCAGTCAGTCAGTCAGTTAGCCAGTCAGTCAGTCAGTTAGCCAGTCAGTTAGCCAGTCAGTCAGTCAGTCAGTCAGTTAGCCAGTCAGTCAGTCAGTCAGTCAGTTAGCCAGTCAGTCAGCCAGCCAGTCAGCCAGTCAGTCAGTCAGTCAGTCAGTTAGTCAGCCAGTCAGTCAGTCAGTCAGTCAGTCAGTTAGTCAGCCAGTCAGTCAGCCAGTCAGTCATTCAGTCAGTCAGTTAGTCAGTCAGTCAGTCAGTCAGCCAGTCAGTCAGTCAGTCAGTTAGTCAGCCAGTCAGTCAGCCAGTCAGTCAGTCAGTCAGTCAGTCAGCCAGTCAGTCAGTCAGTCAGTTAGTCAGCCAGTCAGTCAGCCAGTCAGTCAGTCAGTCAGCCAGTCAGTCAGCCAGTCAGTCAGTCAGTCAGTTAGTCAGCCAGTCAGTCAGCCAGTCAGCCAGTCAGTCAGTCAGTCAGTTAGTCAGCCAGTCAGCCAGTCAGTCAGTCAGTCAGCCAGTCAGTCAGCCAGTCAGTCAGTCAGTTAGCCAGTCAGTCAGTCAGTTAGTCAGCCAGTCAGTCAGTTAGCCAGTCAGTCAGTCAGTCAGTCAGTCAGTTAGCCAGTCAGTCAGTCAGTCAGTCAGTTAGCCAGTCAGTCAGTCAGTCAGTTAGCCAGTCAGTCAGTCAGTCACTTAGCCAGTCAGTTAGCCAGTCAGTCAGTCAGTCAGTTAGCCAGTCAGTCAGTCAGCCAGTCAGCCAGTCAGTCAGTCAGTCAGTCAGTCAGTTAGTCAGCCAGTCAGCCAGTCAGTCAGTCAGTCAGTCAGTCAGTTAGTCAGCCAGTCAGTCAGCCAGTCAGTCAGTCAGTCAGTCAGTCAGTTAGTCAGTCAGTCAGTTAGTCAGTCAGTCAGTCAGCCAGTCAGTCAGTCAGTCAGTCAGTCAGTTAGTTAGTCAGTTAGTCAGTCAGTCAGCCAGTTAGTCAGTCAGTCAGTTAGTCAGTCAGTCAGCCAGTCAGTCAGTCAGTCAGTCAGCCAGTCAGTCAGCCAGTCAGCCAGTCAGTCAGTCAGTCAGTCAGTCAGTTAGTCAGCCAGTCAGTCAGCCAGTCAGTCAGTCAGTTAGTCAGTCAGTCAGTCAGTCAGTTAGCCAGTCAGTCAGTCAGCCAGTCAGTCAGTCAGTCAGTTAGTCAGCCAGTCAGTCAGCCAGTCAGTTAGTCAGCCAGTCAGTCAGCCAGTCAGCCAGTCAGTCAGTCAGTCAGTCAGTCAGTCAGCCAGTCAGTCAGCCAGTCAGTCAGCCAGTCAGCCAGTCAGTCAGTCAGTCAGTGCTCTACCGTGGATTGAACAGAGGTGAACATAGGGAACATTTCTACACAGACACACGCTGTTTATCGTACATAACAGGGCAATGGAAATGCTAAAACCTCAGGTTGCTCATATCCCTGCTGTCCAGCGCCTTCAGAATGTATTCCCTTTGTTATGACAAGCCTAATTAACTTCATTTGCTCAACAAGTCACATAATAAGTTGCATGGACTCAGTTTATGAACAGTATTTTTCTGAATGACTACCTCATCTCTGTTCCCAACACATACAATTATCTGTAAGGTCCCTCATCTCTGTTCCCAACACATACAATTATCTGTAATGTCCCTCATCTCTGTTCCCAACACATACAATTATCTGTAATGTCCCTCATCTCTGTTCCCAACACATACAATTATCTGTAATGTCCCTCATCTCTGTTCCCAACACATACAATTATCTGTAAGGTCCCTCATCTCTGTTCCCAACACATACAATTATCTGTAAGGTCCCTCATCTCTGTTCCCAACACATACAATTATCTGTAAGGTCCCTCATCTCTGTTCCCAACACATACAATTATCTCTGTAATGTCCCTCATCTCTGTTCCCCAACACATACAATTATCTGTAAGGTCCCTCATCTCTGTTCCCAACACATACAATTATCTCTGTAATGTCCCTCATCTCTGTTCCCCAACACATACAATTATCTGTAAGGTCCCTCATCTCTGTTCCCAACACATACAATTATCTGTAAGGTCCCTCATCTCTGTTCCCAACACATACAATTATCTGTAAGGTCCCTCATCTCTGTTCCCAACACATACAATTATCTGTAAGGTACCTCATCTCTGTTCCCAACACATACAATTATCTGTAAGGTACCTCATCTCTGTTCCCAACACATACAATTATCTGTAAGGTCCCTCATCTCTGTTCCCAACACATACAATTATCTGTAAGGTCCCTCATCTCTGTTCCCAACACATACAATTATCTGTAAGGTCCCTCATCTCTGTTCCCAACACATACAATTATCTGTAAGGTCCCTCATCTCTGTTCCCAACACATACAATTATCTGTAAGGTCCCTCATCTCTGTTCCCAACACATACAATTATCTGTAAGGTCCCTCATCTCTGTTCCCAACACATACAATTATCTGTAAGGTCCCTCATCTCTGTTCCCCACACATACAATTATCTGTAAGGTCCCTCATCTCTGTTCCCAACACATACAATTATCTGTAAGGTCCCTCATCTCTGTTCCCCACACATACAATTATCTGTAAGGTCCCTCATCTCTGTTCCCAACACATACAATTATCTGTAAGGTCCCTCATCTCTGTTCCCAACACATACAATTATCTGTAAGGTCCCTCATCTCTGTTCCCAACACATACAATTATCTGTAAGGTCCCTCATCTCTGTTCCCAACACATACAATTATCTGTAAGGTCCCTCATCTCTGTACCCCAACACATACAATTATCTGTCAGGTCCCTCATCTCTGTACCCAACACATACAATTATCTGTAAGGTCCCTCATCTCTGTTCCCAACACATACAATTATCTGTAAGGTCCCTCATCTCTGTACCCCAACACATACAATTATCTGTAAGGTCCCTCATCTCTGTTCCCAACACATACAATTATCTGTAAGGTCCCTCATCTCTGTACCCCAACACATACAATTATCTGTAAGGTCCCTCATCTCTGTTCCCAACACATACAATTATCTGTAAGGTCCCTCATCTCTGTTCCCAACACATACAATTATCTGTCAGGTCCCTCATCTCTGTACCCAACACATACAATTATCTGTAAGGTCCCTCATCTCTGTTCCCAACACATACAATTATCTGTAAGGTCCCTCATCTCTGTACCCCAACACATACAATTATCTGTAAGGTCCCTCATCTCTGTTCCCAACACATACAATTATCTGTAAGGTCCCTCATCTCTGTACCCCAACACATACAATTATCTGTAAGGTCCCTCATCTCTGTTCCCAACACATACAATTATCTGTAAGGTCCCTCATCTCTGTTCCCAACACATACAATTATCTGTAAGGTCCCTCATCTCTGTACCCCAACACATACAATTATCTGTAAGGTCCCTCATCTCTGTTCCCAACACATACAATTATCTGTAAGGTCCCTCATCTCTGTTCCCAACACGTACAATTATCTGTAAGGTCCATCATCTCTGTACCCCACACATACAATTATCTGTAAGGTCCATCATCTCTGTATCACACACGTACAATTATCTGTAAGGTCCCTCATCTCTGTACCCCAACACATACAATTATCTGTAAGGTCCCTCATCTCTGTTCCCCACACGTACAATTATCTGTAAGGTCCCTCATCTCTGTTCCCAACACATACAATTATCTGTAAGGTCCCTCATCTCTGTATCCCAACACATACAATTATCTGTAAGGTCCCTCATCTCTGTTCCCAACACATACAATTATCTGTAAGGTCCCTCATCTCTGTTCCCAACACATACAATTATCTGTCAGGTCCCTCATCTCTGTTCCCAACACATACAATTATCTGTAAGGTCCCTCATCTCTGTTCCCAACACATACAATTATCTGTAAGGTCCCTCATCTCTGTTCCCAACACATACAATTATCTGTCAGGTCCCTCATCTCTGTTCCCAACACATACAATTATCTGTAAGGTCCCTCATCTCTGTTCCCAACACGTACAATTATCTGTAAGGTACCTCATCTCTGTTCCCCAACACATACAATTATCTGTAAGGTCCCTCATCTCTGTTCCCAACACATACAATTATCTGTCAGGTCCCTCATCTCTGTTCCCAACACATACAATTATCTGTAAGGTCCCTCATCTCTGTACCCCACACATACAATTATCTGTCAGGTCCCTCATCTCTGTTCCCAACACATACAATTATCTCTGTAAGGTCCCTCATCTCTGTTCCCAACACATACAATTATCTTTAAGGTCCCTCATCTCTGTTCCCAACACATACAATTATCTGTAAGGTCCCTCATCTCTGTTCCCAACACATACAATTATCTGTAAGGTCCCTCATCTCTGTTCCCAACACATACAATTATCTGTAAGGTCCCTCATCTCTGTATCCCAACACATACAATTATCTGTAAGGTCCCTCATCTCTGTTCCCAACACATACAATTATCTGTAAGGTCCCTCATCTCTGTTCCCCACACGTACAATTATCTGTAAGGTCCCTCATCTCTGTTCCCCACACGTACAATTATCTGTAATGTCTCTCATCTCTGTACCCCAACACATACAATTATCTGTAAGGTCCCTCATCTCTGTTCCCAACACATACAATTATCTGTAAGGTCCCTCATCTCTGTACCCCAACACATACAATTATCTGTAAGGTCCCTCATCTCTGTTCCCAACACATACAATTATCTGTAAGGTACCTCATCTCTGTTCCCCACACGTACAATTATCTGTAAGGTCCCTCATCTCTGTTCCCCACACGTACAATTATCTGTAAGGTCCCTCATCTCTGTTCCCCACACGTACAATTATCTGTAAGGTCCCTCATCTCTGTATCCCAACACATACAATTATCTGTAAGGTCCCTCATCTCTGTTCCCAACACATACAATTATCTGTAAGGTCCCTCATCTCTGTATCCCAACACATACAATTATCTGTAAGGTCCCTCATCTCTGTTCCCAACACATACAATTATCTGTAAGGTCCCTCATCTCTGTATCCCAACACATACAATTATCTGTAAGGTCCCTCATCTCTGTTCCCAACACATACAATTATCTGTAAGGTCCCTCATCTCTGTTCCCCACACGTACAATTATCTGTAAGGTCCCTCATCTCTGTTCCCCACACGTACAATTATCTGTAATGTCCCTCATCTCTGTACCCCAACACATACAATTATCTGTAAGGTCCCTCATCTCTGTTCCCAACACATACAATTATCTGTAAGGTCCCTCATCTCTGTACCCCAACACATACAATTATCTGTAAGGTCCCTCATCTCTGTTCCCAACACATACAATTATCTGTAAGGTACCTCATCTCTGTTCCCCACACGTACAATTATCTGTAAGGTCCCTCATCTCTGTTCCCAACACATACAATTATCTGTAAGGTCCCTCATCTCTGTTCCCAACACATACAATTATCTGTAAGGTCCCTCATCTCTGTTCCCAACACATACAATTATCTGTAAGGTCCCTCATCTCTGTTCCCAACACATACAATTATCTTTAAGGTCCCTCATCTCTGTACCCCCACACATACAATTATCTGTAAGGTCCCTCATCTCTGTACCCCACACGTACAATTATCTGTAATGTCCCTCATCTCTGTACCCCACACATACAATTATCTGTAAGGTCCCTCATCTCTGTTCCCCACACATACAATTATCTGTAAGGTCCCTCATCTCTGTTCCCAACACATACAATTATCTGTAAGGTCCCTCATCTCTGTTCCCAACACATACAATTATCTGTAAGGTCCCTCATCTCTGTTCCCAACACATACAATTATCTTTAAGGTCCCTCATCTCTGTACCCCCACACATACAATTATCTGTAAGGTCCCTCATCTCTGTTCCCAACACATACAATTATCTGTAAGGTCCCTCATCTCTGTTCCCAACACATACAATTATCTGTAAGGTCCCTCATCTCTGTTCCCAACACATACAATTATCTGTAAGGTCCCTCATCTCTGTTCCCCACACATACAATTATCTGTAAGGTCCCTCATCTCTGTTCCCCACACATACAATTATCTGTAAGGTCCCTCATCTCTGTACCCCAACACATACAATTATCTGTAAGGTCCCTCATCTCTGTTCCCAACACATACAATTATCTGTAAGGTCCCTCATCTCTGTACCCCACACATACAATTATCTGTAAGGTCCCTCATCTCTGTTCCCAACACATACAATTATCTGTAAGGTCCCTCATCTCTGTTCCCAACACGTACAATTATCTGTAAGGTCCTCATCTCTGTACCCCAACACATACAATTATCTGTAAGGTCCCTCATCTCTGTACCCCACACATACAATTATCTGTAAGGTCCCTCATCTCTGTACCCCACACATACAATTATCTGTAAGGTCCATCATCTCTGTACCCCACACATACAATTATCTGTAAGGTCCATCATCTCTGTATCACACACGTACAATTATCTGTAAGGTCCCTCATCTCTGTACCCCAACACATACAATTATCTGTAAGGTCCCTCATCTCTGTACCCCACACATACAATTATCTGTAAGGTCCCTCATCTCTGTTCCCCACACATACAATTATCTGTAAGGTCCCTGATCTCTGTTCCCAACACATACAATTATCTGTAAGGTCCCTCATCTCTGTTCCCAACACATACAATTATCTGTAAGGTCCCTCATCTCTGTTCCCAACACATACAATTATCTTTAAGGTCCCTCATCTCTGTACCCCCACACATACAATTATCTGTAAGGTCCCTCATCTCTGTTCCCAACACATACAATTATCTGTAAGGTCCCTCATCTCTGTTCCCAACACATACAATTATCTGTAAGGTCCCTCATCTCTGTTCCCAACACATACAATTATCTGTAAGGTCCCTCATCTCTGTTCCCCACACATACAATTATCTGTAAGGTCCCTCATCTCTGTTCCCCACACATACAATTATCTGTAAGGTCCCTCATCTCTGTACCCCAACACATACAATTATCTGTAAGGTCCCTCATCTCTGTTCCCAACACATACAATTATCTGTAAGGTCCCTCATCTCTGTACCCCACACATACAATTATCTGTAAGGTCCCTCATCTCTGTTCCCAACACATACAATTATCTGTAAGGTCCCTCATCTCTGTTCCCAACACGTACAATTATCTGTAAGGTCCCTCATCTCTGTACCCCAACACATACAATTATCTGTAAGGTCCCTCATCTCTGTACCCCACACATACAATTATCTGTAAGGTCCCTCATCTCTGTACCCCACACATACAATTATCTGTAAGGTCCATCATCTCTGTACCCCACACATACAATTATCTGTAAGGTCCATCATCTCTGTATCACACACGTACAATTATCTGTAAGGTCCCTCATCTCTGTACCCCAACACATACAATTATCTGTAAGGTCCCTCATCTCTGTACCCCCACACATACAATTATCTGTAAGGTCCCTCATCTCTGTTCCACACACATACAATTATCTGTAAGGTCCCTCATCTCTGTACCCCAACACATACAATTATCTGTAAGGTCCCTCATCTCTGTTCCACACACATACAATTATCTGTAAGGTCCCTCATCTCTGTACCCCCACACATACAATTATCTGTAAGGTCCCTCATCTCTGTTCCCAACACATACAATTATCTGTAAGGTCCCTCATCTCTGTTCCACACACATACAATTATCTGTAAGGTCCCTCATCTCTGTACCCCAACACATACAATTATCTGTAAGGTCCCTCATCTCTGTACCCCACACATACAATTATCTGTAAGGTCCCTCAGTAGAGCAGTGAATTTCAAACACAGATTCAACCACAAAGACCAGGGAGGTTTTTCAATGCCTCACAAAGAAGGGCACCGATTGGTAGATGGGTGAAAAAAAATTGAAAAAAGACATTGTATTGTATTCAACCTTTGAGCGGTGAAGTTATTAATGACACTTTATATGATGTATCAACACACCCAGTTACTACAAAGATACAGGCGTCCTTCCCAACTCAGTTGCCAGAGAGGAAGGAAACCGCTCAGGGATTTCACCATGAGGCCAATGGTAACTTTAAAACATTTACAGAGTTTAATGGCTGTGATTGGAGAAAACTGAGGATGGATCAACAACATTGCAATTACTCCACAATACGAACCTAAATGACAGTGAAAAGAAGGAAGCCTGGACAGAATAAAAACTATTTCAAAAGAGGGAAGGTAGAGAGAGAAGGAAGACGAAGAGGAGGATGAGATGTTTTGGTGAAGAGGAAGAGCAGAGGGGGGGGGGATTGGTGAAGAGGAGGAGCAGGAGGGAGGAGGTGTTCTGGGTAAATCAGATTGAGGACCTTATAACTGATGAATATGTTTGTTCTTGTTTTCATTCTGATTGCATTTTTGATTTGTTTGTTTCTGTAATTTCAGTAGTTCAAGGCTCACCTATACGGCGCCTTCGGAAAAGTATTCAGACCCTTTGACTTTTTCCACATTTTGTTCTATTCTTATTCATAAAGCGAAAACAGGTTTTTAGATATTTCAAAATGTTTATTAAAAAAAACAAAACAGAAATACCTTATTCACATAAGTATTCAAACCCTTTGCTATGAGACTTGAAATTGAGCTCAGGTGCATCCTGTTTCTATTGATCATCCTTGAGATGTTTCTACAACCTGATTGGAGGCCACCTGTGGTAAATTCAATTGATTGGACATGATTTGGAAAGGCACGCACCTGTCTGTATAAGGTCCCACAATTGACAGTGCATGTCAGAGCAAAAACCAAGCCATGAGTTCGAAGGAATTGTCCAAGACAGGATTGTGTCGAGGCACAGATCTGGGGAAGGGTACCAAAACATTTCTGCAGCATTGAAGGTCCCCAAGAACACAGTGGCCTCCCTCATTCTTAAATGGAAGATGGGAGAACCTTCCGGAAGGACAACCATCTCTGCAGCACTCCACCAATCAGGTCTTTATGGTAGAGTGGTCAGACGGAAACCACTCCTCAGTAAAAGGCACATGACTCCAAGCCTGCTTGGAGTTTTCCAAAAGGTACCTAAAGGACTCTCAGACCATGAGAAACAAGATCCTCTGCTCTGATTAAACTAAGATTGAACTCTGGTTTGAATGCCAAGCGTCATGTCTGGAGGAAACCTGGCACCATCCCTATGGTGAAGCCTGGTGGTGGCAGCATCATGCTGTGGGGATGTTTTTCAGCAGCAGGGACTGGGAGACTAGTCAGGATCGAGACAAAGATGACCTGAGCAAAGTACAGAGATCCTTGATGAAAACCTGCTCAGGACCTCGGACTGGGTCAAAGGTTCACCTTCCAACAGGACAACGACCCTAAGCACACAGCCAAGACAACGCAGGAGTGGCTTCAGGACAAGTCTCTGAATGTCCTTGAGTGGCCCAACCAGAGCCTGGACTTGAACCCGATCGAACATCTCTGGAAAGACCTGAAAATAGCTGTGCAGCAACGCTCCCCATCCAACCTGACAGAGCTTGAGATGATCTGCAGAGAAGAATGGGAGAAACTCCCCAAATGCAGGTGTGCCAAGCTTGTAGCATCATACCCAAGAAGACTGGAGGCTGTAATCACTGCCAACGGGGCTTCAACCAAGTACTGAATACTTATGTAAATGTGATATTTCATTTTTTTATATTTTTTTATAAATTAGTAAACATTTCTAAAAACCTGTTTTGCTTTGTTATTATGTGGTATTGTGTGTAGAAAAGTCAAGGGGTCTGGTAATGGAAAAGTCAAGGGGTCTGGGAAAACTTTACGAGGGCACTATACGACTCCCTGACAAGATAAAAATATAGTCTACTGGTCTACTAGTCTACTGGTCTACTGGTCTACTAGTCTACTGGTCTACTGGTCTACTAGTCTACTGGTCTACTAGTCTACTGGTCTACTGGTCTACTGGTCTACTAGTCTACTGGTCTACTGGTCTACTAGTCTATACGACTCCCTGACAAAATAAAAATATAGTCTACTAGTCTACTAGTCTACTAGTCTACTAGTCTACTGGTCTACTGGTCTACTAGTCTATACGACTCCCTGACAAGATAATAATATAGTCTACTGGTCTACTGGTCTACTAGTCTATACGACTCCCTGACAAAATAAAAATATAGTCTACTGGTCTACTAGTCTACTGGTCTACTGGTCTACTGGTCTACTAGTCTACTGGTCTACTAGTCTACTGGTCTACTGGTCTACTGGTCTACTAGTCTACTAGTCTACTAGTCTACTGGTCTACTAGTCTACTGGTCTACTGGTCTACTGGTCTACTAGTCTATACGACTCCCTGACAAAATAAAAATATAGTCTACTGGTCTACTAGTCTATACGACTCCCTGACAAGATAAAAATATAGTCTACTGGTCTACTGGTCTACTAGTCTATACGACTCCCTGACAAGATAATAATATAGTCTACTAGTCTACTGGTCTACTAGTCTATACGACTCCCTGACAAAATAAAAATATAGTCTACTAGTCTACTGGTCTACTGGTCTACTAGTCTACTGGTCTACTGGTCTACTGGTCTACTAGTCTATACGACTCCCTGACAAAATAAAAATATAGTCTACTGGTCTACTAGTCTATACGACTCCCTGACAAGATAAAAATATAGTCTACTGGTCTACTAGTCTACTAGTCTATACGACTCCCTGACAAAATAAAAATATAGTCTACTGGTCTACTGGTCTACTGGTCTACTAGTCTACTGGTCTACTAGTCTATACGACTCCCTGACAAGATAAAAATATAGTCTACTGGTCTACTAGTCTATACGACTCCCTGACAAAATAAAAATATAGTCTACTAGTCTACTGGTCTACTAGTCTACTGGTCTACTGGTCTACTAGTCTACTGGTCTACTAGACTACTGGTCTACTGGTCTACTGGTCTACTAGTCTATACGACTCCCTGACAAAATAAAAATATAGTCTACTGGTCTACTAGTCTATACGACTCCCTCACAAAATAAAAATATAGTCTACTGGTCTACTAGTCTACTGGTCTACTGGTCTACTGGTCTACTAGTCTATACGACTCCCTGACAAAATAAAAATATAGTCTACTGGTCTACTGGTCTACTGGTCTACTAGTCTACTAGTCTATACGACTCCCTGACAAAATAAAAATATAGTCTACTGGTATACTGGTCTACTAGTCTACTAGTCTATACGACTCCCTGACAAAATAAAAATATAGTCTACTGGTCTACTAGTCTACTGGTCTACTGGTCTACTGGTCTACTAGTCTATACGACTCCCTGACAAGATAATAATATAGTCTACTGGTCTACTAGTCTACTAGTCTATACGACTCCCTGACAAGATAATAATATAGTCTACTAGTGTACTGGTCTACTAGTCTATACGACTCCCTGACAAAATAAAAATATAGTCTACTGGTCTACTAGTCTACTGGTCTACTGGTCTACTGGTCTACTGGTCTACTAGTCTATACGACTCCCTGACAAAATAAAAATATAGTCTACTAGTCTACTGGTCTACTGGTCTACTAGTCTACTGGTCTACTGGTCTACTAGTCTATACGACTCCCTGACAAAATAAAAATATAGTCTACTGGTCTACTGGTCTACTGGTCTACTAGTCTACTGGTCTACTAGTCTACTGGTCTACTAGTCTATACGACTCCCTGACAAAATAAAAATATAGTCTACTAGTCTACTGGTCTACTGGTCTACTGGTCTACTAGTCTACTGGTCTACTGGTCTACTGGTCTACTAGTCTACTGGTCTACCGGTCTACTAGTCTACTAGTCTATACGACTCCCTGACAAAATAAAAATATAGTCTACTGGTCTACTGGTCTACTAGTCTACTAGTCTATACGACTCCCTGACAAAATAAAAATATAGTCTACTGGTCTACTAGTCTACTGGTCTACTGGTCTACTGGTCTACTGGTCTACTGGTCTACTAGTCTATACGACTCCCTGACAAAATAAAAATATAGTCTACTGGTCTACTAGTCTATACGACTCCCTCACAAAATAAAAATATAGTCTACTGGTCTACTGGTCTACTGGTCTACTGGTCTACTAGTCTATACGACTCCCTGACAAAATAAAAATATAGTCTACTGGTCTACTGGTCTACTGGTCTATACGACTCCCTGACAAAATAAAAATATAGTCTACTAGTCTACTGGTCTACTGGTCTACTGGTCTACTAGTCTACTGGTCTACTGGTCTACTGGTCTATACGACTCCCCGACAAGATAAAAATATAGTCTACTGGTCTACTGGTCTACTAGTCTACTGGTCTACTGGTCTACTAGTCTATACGACTCCCTGACAAAATAAAAATATAGTCTACTGGTCTACTAGTCTATACGACTCCCTCACAAAATAAAAATATAGTCTACTGGTCTACTAGTCTATACGACTCCCTCACAAAATAAAAATATAGTCTACTGGTCTACTGGTCTACTGGTCTACTGGTCTACTAGTCTATACGACTCCTGACAAAATAAAAATATAGTCTACTGGTCTACTGGTCTACTGGTCTATACGACTCCCTGACAAAATAAAAATATAGTCTACTAGTCTACTGGTCTACTGGTCTACTAGTCTACTGGTCTACTGGTCTACTGGTCTACTGGTCTATACGACTCCCCGACAAGATAAAAATATAGTCTACTGGTCTACTGGACTACTGGTCTACTGGTCTACTAGTCTACTGGTCTACTGGTCTACTAGTCTACTAGTCTACTGGTCTACTAGTCTATACGACTCCCTGACAAAATAAAAATATAGTCTACTGGTCTACTGGTCTACTGGTCTACTAGTCTACTGGTCTACTAGTCTATACGACTCCCTGACAAGATAAAAATATAGTCTACTAGTCTATACAACTCCCTGACAAAATAAAAATATAGTCTACTGGTCTACTAGTCTATACGACTCCCTGACAAGATAATAATATAGTCTACTGGTCTACTAGTCTATACGACTCCCTGACAAGATAAAAATATAGTCTACTGGTCTACTAGTCTACTGGTCTACTGGTCTATACGACTCCCTGACAAAATAAAAATATAGTCTACTGGTCTACTGGTCTACTGGTCTACTAGTCTATACGACTCCCTGACAAAATAAAAATATAGTCTACTGGTCTACTAGTCTATACGACTCCCTGACAAGATAAAAATATAGTCTACTGGTCTACTAGTCTACTAGTCTATACGACTCCCTGACAAAATAAAAATATAGTCTACTGGTCTACTGGTCTACTGGTCTACTAGTCTACTGGTCTACTAGTCTATACGACTCCCTGACAAGATAAAAATATAGTCTACTGGTCTACTAGTCTATACGACTCCCTGACAAAATAAAAATATAGTCTACTAGTCTACTGGTCTACTAGTCTACTGGTCTACTGGTCTACTAGTCTACTGGTCTACTAGACTACTGGTCTACTGGTCTACTGGTCTACTAGTCTATACGACTCCCTGACAAAATAAAAATATAGTCTACTGGTCTACTAGTCTATACGACTCCCTCACAAAATAAAAATATAGTCTACTGGTCTACTAGTCTACTGGACTACTGGTCTACTGGTCTACTAGTCTATACGACTCCCTGACAAAATAAAAATATAGTCTACTGGTCTACTGGTCTACTAGTCTACTAGTCTATACGACTCCCTGACAAAATAAAAATATAGTCTACTGGTATACTGGTCTACTAGTCTACTAGTCTATACGACTCCCTGACAAAATAAAAATATAGTCTACTGGTCTACTAGTCTACTGGTCTACTGGTCTACTGGTCTACTAGTCTATACGACTCCCTGACAAGATAATAATATAGTCTACTGGTCTACTAGTCTACTAGTCTATACGACTCCCTGACAAGATAATAATATAGTCTACTAGTGTACTGGTCTACTAGTCTATACGACTCCCTGACAAAATAAAAATATAGTCTACTGGTCTACTAGTCTACTGGTCTACTGGTCTACTGGTCTACTGGTCTACTAGTCTATACGACTCCCTGACAAAATAAAAATATAGTCTACTAGTCTACTGGTCTACTGGTCTACTAGTCTACTGGTCTACTGGTCTACTAGTCTATACGACTCCTGACAAAATAAAAATATAGTCTACTGGTCTACTGGTCTACTGGTCTACTAGTCTACTGGTCTACTAGTCTACTGGTCTACTAGTCTATACGACTCCCTGACAAAATAAAAATATAGTCTACTAGTCTACTGGTCTACTGGTCTACTGGTCTACTAGTCTACTGGTCTACTGGTCTACTGGTCTACTAGTCTACTGGTCTACCGGTCTACTAGTCTACTAGTCTATACGACTCCCTGACAAAATAAAAATATAGTCTACTGGTCTACTGGTCTACTAGTCTACTAGTCTATACGACTCCCTGACAAAATAAAAATATAGTCTACTGGTCTACTAGTCTACTGGTCTACTGGTCTACTGGTCTACTGGTCTACTGGTCTACTAGTCTATACGACTCCCTGACAAAATAAAAATATAGTCTACTGGTCTACTAGTCTATACGACTCCCTCACAAAATAAAAATATAGTCTACTGGTCTACTAGTCTATACGACTCCCTCACAAAATAAAAATATAGTCTACTGGTCTACTGGTCTACTGGTCTACTGGTCTACTAGTCTATACGACTCCCTGACAAAATAAAAATATAGTCTACTGGTCTACTGGTCTACTGGTCTATACGACTCCCTGACAAAATAAAAATATAGTCTACTAGTCTACTGGTCTACTGGTCTACTGGTCTACTAGTCTACTGGTCTACTGGTCTACTGGTCTATACGACTCCCCGACAAGATAAAAATATAGTCTACTGGTCTACTGGTCTACTAGTCTACTGGTCTACTGGTCTACTAGTCTATACGACTCCCTGACAAAATAAAAATATAGTCTACTGGTCTACTAGTCTATACGACTCCCTCACAAAATAAAAATATAGTCTACTGGTCTACTAGTCTATACGACTCCCTCACAAAATAAAAATATAGTCTACTGGTCTACTGGTCTACTGGTCTACTGGTCTACTAGTCTATACGACTCCCTGACAAAATAAAAATATAGTCTACTGGTCTACTGGTCTACTGGTCTATACGACTCCCTGACAAAATAAAAATATAGTCTACTAGTCTACTGGTCTACTGGTCTACTAGTCTACTGGTCTACTGGTCTACTGGTCTACTGGTCTATACGACTCCCCGACAAGATAAAAATATAGTCTACTGGTCTACTGGACTACTGGTCTACTGGTCTACTAGTCTACTGGTCTACTGGTCTACTAGTCTACTAGTCTACTGGTCTACTAGTCTATACGACTCCCTGACAAAATAAAAATATAGTCTACTGGTCTACTGGTCTACTGGTCTACTAGTCTACTGGTCTACTAGTCTATACGACTCCCTGACAAGATAAAAATATAGTCTACTAGTCTATACAACTCCCTGACAAAATAAAAATATAGTCTACTGGTCTACTAGTCTATACGACTCCCTGACAAGATAATAATATAGTCTACTGGTCTACTAGTCTATACGACTCCCTGACAAGATAAAAATATAGTCTACTGGTCTACTAGTCTACTGGTCTACTGGTCTATACGACTCCCTCACAAAATAAAAATATAGTCTACTGGTCTACTGGTCTACTGGTCTACTAGTCTACTAGTCTACTAGTCTACTGGTCTACTGGTCTACTAGTCTATACGACTCCCTGACAAAATAAAAATATAGTCTACTGGTCTACTAGTCTACTGGTCTACTGGTCTATACGACTCCCTCACAAAATAAAAATATAGTCTACTGGTCTACTGGTCTACTGGTCTACTGGTCTACTAGTCTACTAGTCTATACGACTCCCTGACAAAATAAAAATATAGTCTACTGGTCTACTGGTCTACTGGTCTACTAGTCTACTAGTCTATACGACTCCCTGACAAAATAAAAATATAGTCTACTGGTCTACTGGTCTACTGGTCTACTAGTCTACTGGTCTACTAGTCTACTAGTCTACTAGTCTACTGGTCTACTAGTCTACTAGTCTATACGACTCCCTGACAAAATAAAAATATAGTCTACTAGTCTACTGGTCTACTAGTCTACTGGTCTACTAGTCTACTGGTCTACTAGTCTACTAGTCTACTAGTCTATACGACTCCCTGACAAAATAAAAATATAGTCTACTAGTCTCCTAGTCTATACGACTCCCTGACAAAATAAAAATATAGTCTACTGGTCTACTAGTCTACTAGTCTATACGACTCCCTGACAAAATAAAAATATAGTCTACTGGTCTACTGGTCTACTGGTCTACTAGTCTATACGACTCCCTGACAAAATAAAAATATAGTCTACTGGTCTACTAGTCTATACGACTCCCTCACAAAATAAAAATATAGTCTACTGGTCTACTAGTCTACTGGTCTACTGGTCTACTAGTCTACTGGTCTACTGGTCTACTGGTCTACTAGTCTATACGACTCCCTGACAAGATAAAAATATAGTCTACTGGTCTACTAGTCTATACGACTCCCTGACAAAATAAAAATATAGTCTACTGGTCTACTAGTCTATACGACTCCCTGACAAAATAAAAATATAGTCTACTGGTCTACTGGTCTACTGGTCTACTGGTCTACTAGTCTATACGACTCCCTGACAAAATAAAAATATAGTCTACTGGTCTACTAGTCTATACGACTCCCTGACAAAATAAAAATATAGTCTACTGGTCTACTGGTCTACTGGTCTACTGGTCTACTAGTCTATACGACTCCCTGACAAAATAAAAATATAGTCTACTGGTCTACTGGTCTACTAGTCTACTGGTCTACTAGTCTATACGACTCCCTGACAAAATAAAAATATAGTCTACTGGTCTACTAGTCTATACGACTCCCTGACAAAATAAAAATATAGTCTACTGGTCTACTGGTCTACTAGTCTACTAGTCTATACGACTCCCTGACAAAATAAAAATATAGTCTACTGGTCTACTAGTCTACTGGTCTACTGGTCTACTGGTCTACTGGTCTATACGACTCCCTGACAAAATAAAAATATAGTCTACTGGTCTACTAGCCTACTGGTCTACTGGTCTACTAGTCTATACGACTCCCTGACAAAATAAAAATATAGTCTACTGGTCTACTGGTCTATACGACTCCCTGACAAGATAAAAATATAGTCTACTGGTCTACTGGTCTACTGGTCTACTGGTCTACTAGTCTACTAGTCTATACGACTCCCTGACAAAATAAAAATATAGTCTACTAGTCTACTAGTCTATACGACTCCCTCACAAAATAAAAATATAGTCTACTGGTCTACTGGTCTATACGACTCCCTGACAAAATAAAAATATAGTCTACTGGTCTACTGGTCTACTAGTCTACTGGTCTACTAGTCTACTAGTCTACTAGTCTACTGGTCTACTAGTCTACTGGTCTACTAGTCTACTAGTCTACTGGTCTACTGGTCTACTAGTCTACTGGTCTACTAGTCTACTAGTCTACTAGTCTACTAGTCTACTGGTCTATTAGTCTATTAGTCTACTGGTCTACTGGTCTACTAGTCTACTAGTCTACTGGTCTACTAGTCTATACGACTCCCTGACAAAATAAAAATATAGTCTACTAGTCTACTGGTCTACTAGTCTATACGACTCCCTGACAAAATAAAAATATAGTCTACTAGTCTACTGGTCTACTGGTCTACTGGTAAACTGGTCTACTAGTCTACTAGTCTACTGGTCTACTGGTCTACTAATCTACTGGTCTACTGGTCTACTAGTCTACTGGTCTACTGGTCTACTGGTCTACTGGTCTACTAGTCTACTGGTCTACTGGTCTACTAGTCTACTAGTCTACTGGTCTAATAGTCTACTGGTCTACTAGTCTACTGGTCTACTAGTCTACTGGTCTACTGGTCTACTAGTCTACTGGTCTACTGGTCTACTAGTCTACTGGTCTACTAGTCTACTGGTCTACTCGTCTACTGGTCTGCTGGTCTACTAGTCTACTGGTCTACTAGTCTACTGGTCTCCTGGTCTACTAGTCTACTGGTCTACTGGTCTACTGGCCTACTAGTCTACTGGTCTACTAGTCTACTGGTCTACTGGTCTACTAGTCTACTGGTCTATACGACTCCCTGACAAAATAAAAATATAGTCTACTGGTCTATAGGGTCTACTAGTCTACTGGTCTACTGGTCTACTAGTCTACTGGTTTACTAGTCTACTGGTCTACTAGTCTACTGGTCTACTAGTCTACTAGCCTCTAGTCTACTGGCCTACTAGTCAACGAGTCCCTAGTCTACTAGTTTACTAGTCTACTAATCTACTAGCCTACTAGTCTCCAGTCTACTAGTATCAGGTCTACTAGTCTACTGGTCTACTAGCCTGCTAATCTACTAGCCTACTAGTCTCAAGTCTACTAGTCTACTAGTCTCTAGCCTCTAGTCTACTAGTCTACTAGTCTCTAGTCTACTAATCTACTATACTAATCTACTAGCCTACTGATCTACTAGTATCTAGTCTACTAATCTACTAGTATCTAGTCTACTAATCTACTAGTCTCTAGTCTACTGGTCTGCTGGTCTACTAGTCTACTAGTCTATTAGCCTCTAGTCTACTAGTCTACTAGTCTATTAGCCTCTAGTCTACTAGTCTACTAGTCCACTGGTCTACTAGTCTACAGGTCTCTAGTCTACTAATCTACTAGCCTATTACTCTCAAGTCTACTAGTCTCTAGTCTACTACTTTCAAGTCTACTAGTCTGCTAGTCTCGAGTCTACTAATCTACTAGTCTCTAGTCTACTAGTCTAGTAGTCTCTAGTCTACTAGTCTCTAGCCTACTAGTCTCTAGTCTACTAGTCTCTATGCTACTTGTCTCTATGCTACTTGTCTCTATGCTACTAGACTCTATGCTACTAGTCTCTAGTCTACTAATCTACTAGTCTCTAGTCTACTAGTCTCTAGCCTACTAGTCTCTATGCTAATTATCTCTATGCTACTAGTCTCTAGTCTCTAGTCTGCTGGCCTACTCGTCAACAAGTCTCTAGTCTACTAGTCTCTAAGTCTACTAGTCTACTAGTCTCTAGTCTACTAGTTTCAAGTCTACTAGTCTACTAGTCTCTAGTCTAGACTAGAGACTAGAAACTAGAGACTAGAGACCAGTAGACTAGAGACTAGAGATTAGTACACTAGAGACTAGTAGACTAGAGACTAGAGATTAGTAGACTAGAGACTAGTGGACTAGAGACAAGAGATTAGTAGACTAGAGACTAGTGGACTAGAGACTAGTAGACTAGAGATTAGTAGACTAGAGACTAGTGGACTAGAGACTAGAGGACTACAGACTAGAGACTAGTAGACTATAGACTAGTAGACTCGTAGATTAGTAGACTAGAGACTAGAGACTAGTAGATTAGTAGACTAGAGACTAATGTCGAGTCTACTAGTCTACTAGTCTATAGTCTTCTAGTCTACTAGTCTCTAGTCTACTAGTCTCTAGTCTCTAGTCTACTAAACTACTAGTCTACTAGTCTATAGTCTTCTAGTCTTCTAGTCTACTAGTCTCTAGTCTACTAGTCTCTAGTCTACCAGTCTCTAGTCTACTAATCTCTAGTCTACTAATTTCTAGTCTCTAGTCTACTAATCTACTAGTCTACTAGTCTATAGTCTTCTAGTCTCCAGTCTACTATTCTCTAGTCTCTAGTCTACTAATCTACTAGTCTATAGTCTTCTAGTCTACTAGTCTCTAGTCTACTAGTCTCTAATCTACTGGTCTCTAGTATACTTGTCTCTTGTCTACTAATCTACTAGTCTCTAGTCTACTAATCTACTAGTATCTAGTCTACTAGTCTCTAGACTCTAGTCTACTAGTCTCTAGTCTACTAATCTACTAGTCTCTAGTCTACTAGTCTATAGTCTTCTAGTCTACTAGTCTCTAGTCTCTAGTCTACTAATCTACGAGTCTACTAGTCTATAGTCTTCTAGTCTACTAGTCTCTAGTCTCTAGTCTACTAATCTACGAGTCTACTAGTCTATAGTCTTCTAGTCTACTAGTCTCTAGTCCACTAGTCTCTAGTCTTCTAATCTCTTGTCTCTAGTCTACTAGTCTCTTGTCTCTAGTCTCTCGTCTACCAATCTCTAGTCTCTAGTCCACTAGTATCTAGTCTACTAATCTACTAGTCTCTAGTCTACTAGTCTCTAGTCTACTAATCTACTAGTCTCTAGTCTCCAGTCAACTAATCTACGAGTCTACTAGTCTATAGTCTACTAGTCTCTAGTCTCTAGTCCTCTAGTCTCTAGTCCACTAGTCTCTAGTCTACTAATCTCTAGTCTCTAGTCTACTAGTTTCTAGTCCACTAGTCTCTAGTCTACTAGTCTCTAGTCTCTAGTCCACTAGTCTCTAGTCTACTAATCTCTTGTCTCTAGTCCACTAGTCTCTAGTCTACTAATCTCTAGTCTCTAGTCTACTAGTTTCTAGTCCACTAGTCTCTAGTCTACTAGTCTCTAGTCTCTAGTCCACTAGTCTCTAGTCTACTAATCTCTTGTCTCTAGTCCACTAGTCTCTAGTCTACTAATCTCTAGTCTCTAGTCTACTAGTCTCTAGTCTCTAGTCTACTAGTCTCTAGTGTACTAATCTCTAGTCTCTAGTCTACTAGTCTCTAGTCTCTAGTTTCTAGTCTCTAGTCTACTAATCTACGAGCACTGAAGAGTGTCTGTCTTGACACCAGTCACCATTCCCTCCTGTTTCTCTGTCTGAGTTTTGAGACCTGAGAGGGGGATCAGGAAAGAGGAGAGAGAGAGAGCTGGTGGAAGAGGGGGAGGAACAGGGGGAGTAGAGAGAGGAGGAAGAGGGGGAGGAAGAGGGGGAGTAGAGAGAGGAGGAAGAGGGGGAGTAGAGAGAGGAGGAAGAGTGGGAGGAAGAGAGGAGGAAGAGTAGAGGAAGAGGAGGAGTCAAAGGTAGGAGAGAGGCAGGAGGAGAGAGAGGAGGAAGAGGGGGAGGAAAGAGGAGGAAGAGGGGGAGGACGAGAGAGGAAGAAGAGGGGGAGGAGAGAGGAGGAAGAGGGGTGGATGAGAGAGGAGGAAGAGTGGGAGGAGAGAGGAGTAAGAGTGGGAGGAGAGAGGAGGAAGAGTGGGAGGATGAGAGAGGAAGAGTGGGAGGATGAGAGAGGAGGAAGAGGGGGAGGACGAGAGAGGAGGAAGAGGGGGAGGACGAGAGAGGAGGAAGAGGGGGAGGAGAGAGGAGGATTAGGGGGAGGAGAGAGGAGGAAGAGGGGGAGGAGAGAGGAAGAAGAGGGGAGGATGAGAGAAGAGGAAGAGAGGGAGGAGAGAGGAGGAAGAGGGGGAGGACGAGAGGGGAGGAGGGGGAGAATGAGAGAGGAGGAAGAGGGGTAGGAGAGAGGAAGAAGAGGGGGAGGAGAAGGGAGGACGAAAGAGGAGGAAGAGGGGGAGGAAGGAGGGGAGAGGAGGAAGAGGGGGAGGGAAAGATGCAGATTTAGGTGAACAAGGAGCTCCAGGTCCACATAGACAGACAGACAGGAAGTGTCATGGCCACCATGACTCAGCAGCAGAGGGGAAATGTCTGGCTGGGGCCACATCTACTTCAGTGTGAATAACTGCTCCCATCTACTGGTCAGAACAGGGATTTCATCTCCTCCTCATGTTACCTTCTTCCTGTCCGCTGTGGAGGAAAAAACTCCCTGGATAGGAAAAAGGGAGTAAGAAAAAGACAGCGAGAGAGAGAGCATGAGAGAGAGAGAGAGAGAGAGAGAGAGAGAGAGAGAGAGAGAGAGAGAGAGAGAGAGAGAGAGAGAGAGAGAGAGAATGAGAGAGAGAGAGAGGGAGAGAGAAAGAGAGAGACAGAGAGAGCAATCGAAAGAGAGAAAGAGAGCTGGCAGCAGTGACCTTTGACCCTGGTCCTGTCTTCCCGTCTAACTGTCTGTCTTACTCACCAGTTTAGTGGACTTGAGTGTCTCCAGGATCTCTGAGGAGAGGGAGAGAGAAAGAGACAGAAAGTGAGTGAGTGAGAGAGAGAAAAAGACAGAGCTAGAGACAGACGAGAGGGAGATTTGGGAAATAGGGAACGAACACCACATTCCCTGAATCTGAGTTCTACTAACAGTTCCCTATATAGAACACTACTGTTGACCAGGGCCCTATTCCCTATATAGTGCACTACTGTTGACCAGGGCCCTATTCCCTACATAGAACACTACTGTTGACCAGGGCCCTATTCCCTATATAGTACACTACTGTTGACCAGGGCCCTATTCCCTATATAGAACACTACTGTTGACCAGAGCCCTATTCCCTATATAGTACACTACTGTTGACCAGAGCCCTATTCCCTATATAGTGCACTACTGTTGACCAGAGCCCTATTCCCTATATAGTGCACTACTGTTGACCAGAGCCCTATTCCCTATATAGTACACTACTGTTGACCAGGGCCCTATTCCCTATATAGAACACTACTGTTGACGAGGACCCTATTCCCTATATAGTACACTACCGTTGACCAGGGCCCTATTCCCTATATAGAACACTACTGTTGACCAGGGCCCTATTCCCTATATAGAACACTACTGTTGACCAGAGCCCTATTCCCTATATAGTGCACTACTGTTGACCAGAGCCCTATTCCCTATATAGTGCACTACTGTTGACCAGAGCCCTATTCCCTATATAGAACACTACTGTTCACCAGGACCCTATTCACTATATAGTACCAGGGCCCTATTCCCTATATAGAACACTACTGTTGACCAGGGCCCTATTCCCTATATAGAACACTACTGTTGACCAGGGCCCTATTCCCTATATAGAACACTACTGTTGACCAGGGCCCTATTCCCTAGATAGTACACTACTGTTGACCAGGGCCCTATTCCCTATATAGAACACTACTGTTGACCAGGGCCCTATTCCCTATATAGAACACTACTGTTGACCAGGGCCCTATTCCCTATATAGAACACTACTGTTGACCAGAGCCCTATTCCCTATATAGAACACTACTGTTGACCAGAGCCCTATTCCCTATATAGTACACTACTGTTGACCAGAGCCCTATTCCCTATATAGTGCACTACTGTTGACCAGAG
Organism: Oncorhynchus masou masou; assembly: GCF_036934945.1. Classification (NCBI taxonomy): domain Eukaryota; kingdom Metazoa; phylum Chordata; class Actinopteri; order Salmoniformes; family Salmonidae; genus Oncorhynchus; species Oncorhynchus masou. Next base: position 39,040 of record NW_027011801.1, on the reverse strand, counting down.
CCCTATTCCCTATATAGTGCACTACTGTTGACCAGAGCCCTATTCCCTATATAGTACACTACTGTTGACCAGGGCCCTATTCCCTATATAGAACACTACTGTTGACCAGGACCCTATTCCCTATATAGTACACTACCGTTGACCAGGGCCCTATTCCCTATATAGAACACTACTGTTGACCAGGGCCCTATTCCCTATATAGAACACTACTGTTGACCAGAGCCCTATTCCCTATATAGTGCACTACTGTTGACCAGAGCCCTATTCCCTATATAGTGCACTACTGTTGACCAGAGCCCTATTCCCTATATAGAACACTACTGTTCACCAGGACCCTATTCACTATATAGTACCAGGGCCCTATTCCCTATATAGAACACTACTGTTGACCAGGGCCCTATTCCCTATATAGAACACTACTGTTGACCAGGGCCCTATTCCCTATATAGAACACTACTGTTGACCAGGGCCCTATTCCCTATATAGAACACTACTGTTCACCAGGACCCTATTCCCTATATAGAACACTACTGTTGACCAGGGCCCTATTCCCTATATAGTACACTACTGTTGACCAGGGCCCTATTCCCTATATAGAACACTACTGTTGACCAGGGCCCTATTCCCTATATAGAACACTACTGTTGACCAGGGCCCTATTCCCTATATAGAACACTACTGTTGACCAGGGCCCTATTCCCTAGATAGTACACTACTGTTGACCAGGGCCCTATTCCCTATATAGAACACTACTGTTGACCAGGGCCCTATTCCCTATATAGAACACTACTGTTGACCAGGGCCCTATTCCCTATATAGAACACTATTGTTGACCAGGGCCCTATTCCCTATATAGAACACTACTGTTGACCAGGGCCCTATTCCCTATATAGAACACTACTGTTGACCAGGGCCCTATTCCCTAGATAGTACACTTCTGTTGACCAGGGCCCTATTCCCTATATAGAACACTACTGTTGACCAGGGCCCTATTCCCTATATAGTACACTACTGTTGACCAGGGCCCTATTCCCTATATAGAACACTACTGTTGACCAGAGCCCTATTCCCTATATAGAACACTACTGTTGACCAGGGCCCTATTCCCTAGATAGTACACTACTGTTGACCAGGACCCTATTCCCTATATAGAACACTACTGTTGACCAGGGCCCTATTCCCTACATAGAACACTACTGTTGACCAGGGCCCTATTCCCTATATAGTACACTACTGTTGACCAGGGCCCTATTCCCTATATAGTGCACTACTGTTGACCAGGGCCCTATTCCCTATATAGAACACTACTGTTGACCAGAGCCCTATTCCCTATATAGAACACTACTGTTGACCAGAGCCCTATTCCCTATATAGTACACTACTGTTGACCAGAGCCCTATTCCCTATATAGTGCACTACTGTTGACCAGAGCCCTATTCCCTATATAGTGCACTACTGTTGACCAGAGCCCTATTCCCTATATAGTACACTACTGTTGACCAGGGCCCTATTCCCTATATAGAACACTACTGTTGACCAGGACCCTATTCCCTATATAGTACACTACCGTTGACCAGGGCCCTATTCCCTATATAGAACACTACTGGTGACCAGGGCCCTATTCCCTATATAGAACACTACTGTTGACCAGAGCCCTATTCCCTATATAGTGCACTACTGTTGACCAGAGCCCTATTCCCTATATAGTGCACTACTGTTGACCAGAGCCCTATTCCCTATATAGAACACTACTGTTCACCAGGACCCTATTCACTATATAGTACCAGGGTCCTATTCCCTATATAGAACACTACTGTTGACCAGGGCCCTATTCCCTATATAGAACACTACTGTTGACCAGGGCCCTATTCCCTATATAGAACACTACTGTTGACCAGGGCCCTATTCCCTATATAGAACACTACTGTTCACCAGGACCCTATTCCCTATATAGAACACTACTGTTGACCAGGGCCCTATTCCCTATATAGTACACTACTGTTGACCAGGGCCCTATTCCCTATATAGAACACTACTGTTGACCAGGGCCCTATTCCCTATATAGAACACTACTGTTGACCAGGGCCCTATTCCCTATATAGAACACTACTGTTGACCAGGGCCCTATTCCCTAGATAGTACACTACTGTTGACCAGGGCCCTATTCCCTATATAGAACACTACTGTTGACCAGGGCCCTATTCCCTATATAGAACACTACTGTTGACCAGAGCCCTATTCCCTATATAGAACACTACTGTTGACCAGGGCCCTATTCCCTAGATAGTACACTACTGTTGACCAGGGCCCTATTCCCTATATAGTGCACTACTGTTGACCAGAGCCCTATTCCCTATATAGAACACTACTGTTCACCAGGACCCTATTCCCTATATAGTACACTACTGTTGACCAGGGCCCTATTCCCTATATAGAACACTACTGTTGACCAGGGCCCTATTCCCTATATAGAACACTACTGTTGACCAGGGCCCTATTCCCTATATAGTGCACTACTGTTGACCAGAGCCCTATTCCCTATATAGTGCACTACTGTTGACCAGAGCCCTATTCCCTATATAGAACACTACTGTTGACCAGAGCCCTATTCCCTATATAGAACACTACTGTTGACCAGGGCCCTATTCCCTATATAGTGCACTACTGTTGACCAGGGCCCTATTCCCTACATAGAACACTACTGTTGACCAGGGCCCTATTCCCTATATAGAACACTACTGTTTACCAGGACCCTATATAGAACACTACTGTTGACCAGGGCCCTATTCCCTATATAGAACACTACTTTTGACCAGGGCCCTATTCCTTATATAGTACACTACTGTTGACCAGGGCCCTATTCCCTATATAGTACACTACTGTTGACCAGGACCCTATTCCCTATATTGAACACTACTGTTGACCAGGGCCCTATTCCCTATATAGAACACTACTGTTGACCAGGACCCTATTCCCTATATAGAACACTACTGTTGACCAGAGCCCTATTCCCTGTATAGAACACTACTGTTGACCAGGGCCCTATTCCCTATATAGTACACTACTGTTGACCAGGGCCCTATTCCCTATATAGAACCCTATATAGAACACTACTGTTGACCAGGGCCCTATTCCCTATATAGAACACTAGTGTTGACCAGAGCCCTATCCCCTATATAGAACACTACTGTTGACCAGGGCCCTATTCCCTATATAGTGCACTACTGTTGACCAGGGCCCTATTCCCTATATAGTACACTACTGTAGACCAGGGCCCTATTCCCTATATAAAACACTACTGTTGACCAGGACCCTATTCCCTATATAGAACACTACTGTTGACCAGGGCCCTATATAGAACACTACTGTTGACCAGGGCCCTATTCCCTATATAGTAAACTACTGTTGACCAGGACCCTATTCCCTATATAGTACACTACTGTAGACCAGGGCCCTATTCCCTATATAGTGTACTAGTGTTGACCAGTGCCCGATTCCCTATATAGAACACTACTGTTGACCAGGGCCCTATTCCCTATATAGAACACTACTGTTGACCAGGGCCCTATTCCCTATATAGTGCACTACTGTTGACCAGAGCCCTATTCCCTATATAGTACACTACTGTTGACCAGGGCCCTATTCCCTATATAGAACACTACTGTTGACCAGGGCCCTATTCCCTACATAGAACACTACTGTTGACCAGGGCCCTATTCCCTATAAAGAACACTACTGTTCACCAGGACCCTATTCCCTATATAGAACACTACTGTTGACCAGGGCCCTATTCCCTATATAGAACACTACTGTTGACCAGAGCCCTATTCCCTATATAGTGCACTACTGTTGACCAGAGCCCTATTCCCTATATAGTGCACTACTGTTGACCAGAGCCCTATTCCCTATATAGAACACTACTGTTCACCAGGACCCTATTCACTATATAGTACCAGGGCCCTATTCCCTATATAGAACACTACTGTTGACCAGGGCCCTATTCCTATATAGAACACTACTGTTGACCAGGGCCCTATTCCCTATATAGAACACTACTGTTGACCAGGGCCCTATTCCCTATATAGAACACTACTGTTCACCAGGACCCTATTCCCTATATAGAACACTACTGTTGACCAGGGCCCTATTCCCTATATAGTACACTACTGTTGACCAGGGCCCTATTCCCTATATAGAACACTACTGTTGACCAGGGCCCTATTCCCTATATAGAACACTACTGTTGACCAGGGCCCTATTCCCTATATAGAACACTACTGTTGACCAGGGCCCTATTCCCTAGATAGTACACTACTGTTGACCAGGGCCCTATTCCCTATATAGAACACTACTGTTGACCAGGGCCCTATTCCCTATATAGAACACTACTGTTGACCAGGGCCCTATTCCCTATATAGAACACTATTGTTGACCAGGGCCCTATTCCCTATATAGAACACTACTGTTGACCAGGGCCCTATTCCCTATATAGAACACTACTGTTGACCAGGGCCCTATTCCCTAGATAGTACACTACTGTTGACCAGGGCCCTATTCCCTATATAGAACACTACTGTTGACCAGGGCCCTATTCCCTATATAGTACACTACTGTTGACCAGGGCCCTATTCCCTATATAGAACACTACTGTTGACCAGAGCCCTATTCCCTATATAGAACACTACTGTTGACCAGGGCCCTATTCCCTAGATAGTACACTACTGTTGACCAGGGCCCTATTCCCTATATAGAACACTACTGTTGACCAGGGCCCTATTCCCTATATAGTACACTACTGTTGACCAGGGCCCTATTCCCTAAATAGAACACTACTGTTGACCAGGGCCCTATTCCCTATATAGAACACTACTGTTCACCAGGACCCTATTCCCTATATAGAACACTACTGTTGACCAGGGCCCTATTCCCTATATAGAACACTACTGTTGACCAGGGCCCTATTCCCTATATAGTGCACTACTGTTGACCAGAGCCCTATTCCCTATATAGTGCACTACTGTTGACCAGAGCCCTATTCCCTATATAGAACACTACTGTTCACCAGGACCCTATTCCCTATATAGTACACTACTGTTGACCAGGGCCCTATTCCCTATATAGAACACTACTGTTGACCAGGGCCCTATTCCCTATATAGAACACTACTGTTGACCAGGGCCCTATTCCCTATATAGTGCACTACTGTTGACCAGAGCCCTATTCCCTATATAGTGCACTACTGTTGACCAGAGCCCTATTCCCTATGTAGAACACTACTGTTGACCAGAGCCCTATTCCCTATATAGAACACTACTGTTGACCAGGGCCCTATTCCCTATATAGTGCACTACTGTTGACCAGGGCCCTATTCCCTACATAGAACACTACTGTTGACCAGGGCCCTATTCCCTATATAGAACACTACTGTTGACCAGGACCCTATATAGAACACTACTGTTGACCAGGGCCCTATTCCCTATATAGAACACTACTGTTGACCAGGGCCCTATTCCTTATATATAGTACACTACTGTTGACCAGGGCCCTATTCCCTATATAGTACACTACTGTTGACCAGGACCCTATTCCCTATATTGAACACTACTGTTGACCAGGGCCCTATTCCCTATATAGAACACTACTGTTGACCAGGACCCTATTCCCTATATAGAACACTACTGTTGACCAGAGCCCTATTCCCTGTATAGAACACTACTGTTGACCAGGGCCCTATTCCCTATATAGTACACTACTGTTGACCAGGGCCCTATTCCCTATATAGAACCCTATATAGAACACTACTGTTGACCAGGGCCCTATTCCCTATATAGAACACTAGTGTTGACCAGAGCCCTATCCCCTATATAGAACACTACTGTTGACCAGGGCCCTATTCCCTATATAGTGCACTACTGTTGACCAGGGCCCTATTCCCTATATAGTACACTACTGTAGACCAGGGCCCTATTCCCTATATAAAACACTACTGTTGACCAGGACCCTATTCCCTATATAGAACACTACTGTTGACCAGGGCCCTATATAGAACACTACTGTTGACCAGGGCCCTATTCCCTATATAGTAAACTACTGTTGACCAGGACCCTATTCCCTATATAGTACACTACTGTAGACCAGGGCCCTATTCCCTATATAGTGTACTAGTGTTGACCAGTGCCCGATTCCCTATATAGAACACTACTGTTGACCAGGGCCCTATTCCCTATATAGAACACTACTGTTGACCAGGGCCCTATTCCCTATATAGTGCACTACTGTTGACCAGAGCCCTATTCCCTATATAGTACACTACTGTTGACCAGGGCCCTATTCCCTATATAGAACACTACTGTTGACCAGGGCCCTATTCCCTATATAGAACACTACTGTTGACCAGGGCCCTATTCCCTATATAGAACACTACTGTTGACCAGGGCCCTATTCCCTATATAGTGCACTACTGTTGACCAGGGCCCTATTCCCTATATAGTACACTACTGTAGACCAGGGCCCTATTCCCTATATAAAACACTACTGTTGACCAGGACCCTATTCCCTATATAGAACACTACTGTTGACCAGGGCCCTATATAGAACACTACTGTTGACCAGGGCCTATTCCCTATATAGTAAACTACTGTTGACCAGGACCCTATTCCCTATATAGTACACTACTGTAGACCAGGGCCCTATTCCCTATATAGTGTACTAGTGTTGACCAGTGCCCGATTCCCTATATAGAACACTACTGTTGACCAGGGCCCTATTCCCTATATAGAACACTACTGTTGACCAGGGCCCTATTCCCTATATAGTGCACTACTGTTGACCAGAGCCCTATTCCCTATATAGTACACTACTGTTGACCAGGGCCCTATTCCCTATATAGAACACTACTGTTGACCAGGGCCCTATTCCCTATATAGAACACTACTGTTGACCAGGGCCCTATTCCCTATATAGAACACTACTGTTGACCAGGACCCTATTCCCTATATAGAACACTACTGTTGACCAGGGCCCTATTCCCTATATAGAACACTACTGTTCACCAGGACCCTATTCCCTATATAGAACACTAATGTTGACCAGGGCCCTATTCCCTATATAGTACACTACTGTTGACCAGGGCCCTATTCCCTATATAGAACACTACTGTTGACCAGGGCCCTATTCCCTATATAGAACACTACTGTTGACCAGGGCCCTATTCCCTATATAGTACACTACTGTAGACCAGGGCCCTATTCCCTATATAAAACACTACTGTTGACCAGGACCCTATTCCCTATATAGAACACTACTGTTGACCAGGGCCCTATATAGAACACTACTGTTGACCAGGGCCTATTCCCTATATAGTAAACTACTGTTGACCAGGACCCTATTCCCTATATAGTACACTACTGTAGACCAGGGCCCTATTCCCTATATAGTGTACTAGTGTTGACCAGTGCCCGATTCCCTATATAGAACACTACTGTTGACCAGGGCCCTATTCCCTATATAGAACACTACTGTTGACCAGGGCCCTATTCCCTATATAGTGCACTACTGTTGACCAGAGCCCTATTCCCTATATAGTACACTACTGTTGACCAGGGCCCTATTCCCTATATAGAACACTACTGTTGACCAGGGCCCTATTCCCTATATAGAACACTACTGTTGACCAGGGCCCTATTCCCTATATAGAACACTATTGTTGACCAGGGCCCTATTCCCTATATAGAACACTACTGTTGACCAGGGCCCTATTCCCTATATAGAACACTACTGTTGACCAGGGCCCTATTCCCTAGATAGTACACTACTGTTGACCAGGGCCCTATTCCCTATATAGAACACTACTGTTGACCAGGGCCCTATTCCCTATATAGTACACTACTGTTGACCAGGGCCCTATTCCCTATATAGAACACTACTGTTGACCAGAGCCCTATTCCCTATATAGAACACTACTGTTGACCAGGGCCCTATTCCCTAGATAGTACACTACTGTTGACCAGGGCCCTATTCCCTATATAGAACACTACTGTTGACCAGGGCCCTATTCCCTATATAGAACACTACTGTTGACCAGGGCCCTATTCCCTATATAGAACACTACTGTTCACCAGGACCCTATTCCCTATATAGAACACTACTGTTGACCAGGGCCCTATTCCCTATATAGAACACTACTGTTGACCAGGGCCCTATTCCCTATATAGTGCACTACTGTTGACCAGAGCCCTATTCCCTATATAGTGCACTACTGTTGACCAGAGCCCTATTCCCTATATAGAACACTACTGTTCACCAGGACCCTATTCCCTATATAGTACACTACTGTTGACCAGGGCCCTATTCCCTATATAGAACACTACTGTTGACCAGGGCCCTATTCCCTATATAGAACACTACTGTTGACCAGGGCCCTATTCCCTATATAGTGCACTACTGTTGACCAGAGCCCTATTCCCTATATAGTGCACTACTGTTGACCAGAGCCCTATTCCCTATATAGAACACTACTGTTGACCAGGGCCCTATTCCCTATATAGTGCACTACTGTTGACCAGGGCCCTATTCCCTACATAGAACACTACTGTTGACCAGGGCCCTATTCCCTATATAGAACACTACTGTTGACCAGGACCCTATATAGAACACTACTGTTGACCAGGGCCCTATTCCCTATATAGAACACTACTGTTGACCAGGGCCCTATTCCTTATATAGTACACTACTGTTGACCAGGGCCCTATTCCCTATATAGTACACTACTGTTGACCAGGGCCCTATATAGAACACTACTGTTGACCAGGACCCTATTCCCTATATAGAACACTACTGTTGACCAGGGCCCTATATAGAACACTACTGTTGACCAGGACCCTATTCCCTATATAGAACACTACTGTTCACCAGGACCCTATTCCCTATATAGAACACTTCTGTTGACCAGGGCCCTATTCCCTATATAGAACACTACTGTTGACCAGGGCCATATTCCCTATATAGTGCACTACTGTTGACCAGGGCCCTATTCCCTATATAGTGCACTACTGTTGACCAGAGCCCTATTCCCTATATAGTGCACTACTGTTGACCAGAGCCCTATTCCCTATATAGAACACTACTGTTCACCAGGACCCTATTCCCTATATAGTACACTACTGTTGACCAGGGCCCTATTCCCTATATAGAACACTACTGTTGACCAGGGCCCTATTCCCTATATAGAACACTACTGTTGACCAGGGCCCTATTCCCTATATAGTGCACTACTGTTGACCAGAGCCCTATTCCCTATATAGTGCACTACTGTTGACCAGAGCCCTATTCCCTATATAGAACACTACTGTTGACCAGGGCCCTATTCCCTATATAGTGCAGTACTGTTGACCAGGGCCCTATTCCCTACATAGAACACTACTGTTGACCAGGGCCCTATTCCCTATATAGAACACTACTGTTGACCAGGACCCTATATAGAACACTACTGTTGACCAGGGCCCTATTCCCTATATAGAACACTACTGTTGACCAGGGCCCTATTCCTTATATAGTACACTACTGTTGACCAGGGCCCTATTCCCTATATAGTACACTACTGTTGACCAGGGCCCTATATAGAACACTACTGTTGACCAGGACCCTATTCCCTATATAGAACACTACTGTTGACCAGGGCCCTATATAGAACACTACTGTTGACCAGGACCCTATTCCCTATATAGAACACTACTGTTGACCAGAGCCCTATTCCCTATATAGAACACTACTGTTGACCAGGGCCCTATTCCCTATATAGTACACTACTGTTGACCAGAGCCCTATTCCCTATATAGAACCCTATATAGAACACTACTGTTGACCAGGGCCCTATTCCCTATATAGAACACTAGTGTTGACCAGAGCCCTATCCCCTATATAGTACACTACTGTTGACCAGGGCCCTATTCCCTATATAGTGCACTACTGTTGACCAGGGCCCTATTCCCTATATAGTACACTACTGTAGACCAGGGCCCTATTCCCTATATAAAACACTACTGTTGACCAGGACCCTATTCCCTATATAGAACACTACTGTTGACCAGGGCCCTATATAGAACACTACTGTTGACCAGGGCCCTATTCCCTATATAGTACACTACTGTTGACCAGGGCCCTATTCCCTATATAGAACACTACTGTTGACCAGGGCCCTATTCCCTATATAGAACACTACTGTTGACCAGGGCCCTATTCCCTATATAGAACACTACTGTTCACCAGGACCCTATTCCCTATATAGAACACTAATGTTGACCAGGGCCCTATTCCCTATATAGTACACTACTGTTGACCAGGGCCCTATTCCCTATATAGAACACTACTGTTGACCAGGGCCCTATTCCCTATATAGAACACTACTGTTGACCAGGGCCCTATTCCCTATATAGAACACTACTGTTGACCAGGGCCCTATTTCCTAGATAGTACACTACTGTTGACCAGGGCCCTATTCCCTATATAGAACACTACTGTTGACCAGGGCCCTATTCCCTATATAGAACACTACTGTTGACCAGGGCCCTATTCCCTATATAGAACACTATTGTTGACCAGGGCCCTATTCCCTATATAGAACACTACTGTTGACCAGGGCCCTATTCCCTATATAGAACACTACTGTTGACCAGGGCCCTATTCCCTAGATAGTACACTACTGTTGACCAGGGCCCTATTCCCTATATAGAACACTACTGTTGACCAGGGCCCTATTCCCTATATAGTACACTACTGTTGACCAGGGCCCTATTCCCTATATAGAACACTACTGTTGACCAGAGCCCTATTCCCTATATAGAACACTACTGTTGACCAGGGCCCTATTCCCTAGATAGTACACTACTGTTGACCAGGGCCCTATTCCCTATATAGAACACTACTGTTGACCAGGGCCCTATTCCCTATATAGAACACTACTGTTGACCAGGGCCCTATTCCCTATATAGAACACTACTGTTCACCAGGACCCTATTCCCTATATAGAACACTACTGTTGACCAGGGCCCTATTCCCTATATAGAACACTACTGTTGACCAGGGCCCTATTCCCTATATAGTGCACTACTGTTGACCAGAGCCCTATTCCCTATATAGTGCACTACTGTTGACCAGAGCCCTATTCCCTATATAGAACACTACTGTTCACCAGGACCCTATTCCCTATATAGAACCCTATATAGAACACTACTGTTGACCAGGGCCCTATTCCCTATATAGAACACTAGTGTTGACCAGAGCCCTATCCCCTATATAGTACACTACTGTTGACCAGGGCCCTATTCCCTATATAGTGCACTACTGTTGACCAGGGCCCTATTCCCTATATAGTACACTACTGTAGACCAGGGCCCTATTCCCTATATAAAACACTACTGTTGACCAGGACCCTATTCCCTATATAGAACACTACTGTTGACCAGGGCCCTATATAGAACACTACTGTTGACCAGGGCCCTATTCCCTATATAGTACACTACTGTTGACCAGGGCCCTATTCCCTATATAGAACACTACTGTTGACCAGGGCCCTATTCCCTATATAGAACACTACTGTTGACCAGGGCCCTATTCCCTATATAGAACACTACTGTTCACCAGGACCCTATTCCCTATATAGAACACTAATGTTGACCAGGGCCCTATTCCCTATATAGTACACTACTGTTGACCAGGGCCCTATTCCCTATATAGAACACTACTGTTGACCAGGGCCCTATTCCCTATATAGAACACTACTGTTGACCAGGGCCCTATTCCCTATATAGAACACTACTGTTGACCAGGGCCCTATTTCCTAGATAGTACACTACTGTTGACCAGGGCCCTATTCCCTATATAGAACACTACTGTTGACCAGGGCCCTATTCCCTATATAGAACACTACTGTTGACCAGGGCCCTATTCCCTATATAGAACACTATTGTTGACCAGGGCCCTATTCCCTATATAGAACACTACTGTTGACCAGGGCCCTATTCCCTATATAGAACACTACTGTTGACCAGGGCCCTATTCCCTAGATAGTACACTACTGTTGACCAGGGCCCTATTCCCTATATAGAACACTACTGTTGACCAGGGCCCTATTCCCTATATAGTACACTACTGTTGACCAGGGCCCTATTCCCTATATAGAACACTACTGTTGACCAGAGCCCTATTCCCTATATAGAACACTACTGTTGACCAGGGCCCTATTCCCTAGATAGTACACTACTGTTGACCAGGGCCCTATTCCCTATATAGAACACTACTGTTGACCAGGGCCCTATTCCCTATATAGAACACTACTGTTGACCAGGGCCCTATTCCCTATATAGAACACTACTGTTCACCAGGACCCTATTCCCTATATAGAACACTACTGTTGACCAGGGCCCTATTCCCTATATAGAACACTACTGTTGACCAGGGCCCTATTCCCTATATAGTGCACTACTGTTGACCAGAGCCCTATTCCCTATATAGTGCACTACTGTTGACCAGAGCCCTATTCCCTATATAGAACACTACTGTTCACCAGGACCCTATTCCCTATATAGTACACTACTGTTGACCAGGGCCCTATTCCCTATATAGAACACTACTGTTGACCAGGGCCCTATTCCCTATATAGAACACTACTGTTGACCAGGGCCCTATTCCCTATATAGTGCACTACTGTTGACCAGAGCCCTATTCCCTATATAGTGCACTACTGTTGACCAGAGCCCTATTCCCTATATAGTGCACTACTGTTGACCAGAGCCCTATTCCCTATATAGAACACTACTGTTGACCAGGGCCCTATTCCCTATATAGTGCACTACTGTTGACCAGGGCCCTATTCCATACATAGAACACTACTGTTGACCAGGGCCCTATTCCCTATATAGAACACTACTGTTGACCAGGACCCTATATAGAACACTACTGTTGACCAGGGCCCTATTCCCTATATAGAACACTACTGTTGACCAGGGCCCTATTCCTTATATAGTACACTACTGTTGACCAGGGCCCTATTCCCTATATAGTACACTACTGTTGACCAGGGCCCTATATAGAACACTACTGTTGACCAGGACCCTATTCCCTATATAGAACACTACTGTTGACCAGGGCCCTATATAGAACACTACTGTTGACCAGGACCCTATTCCCTATATAGAACACTACTGTTCACCAGGACCCTATTCCCTATATAGAACACTTCTGTTGACCAGGGCCCTATTCCCTATATAGAACACTACTGTTGACCAGGGCCCTATTCCCTATATAGTGCACTACTGTTGACCAGGGCCCTATTCCCTATATAGTGCACTACTGTTGACCAGAGCCCTATTCCCTATATAGTGCACTACTGTTGACCAGAGCCCTATTCCCTATATAGAACACTACTGTTCACCAGGACCCTATTCCCTATATAGAACACTACTGTTGACCAGGGCCCTATATAGAACACTACTGTTGACCAGGACCCTATTCCCTATATAGAACACTACTGTTGACCAGAGCCCTATTCCCTATATAGAACACTACTGTTGACCAGGGCCCTATTCCCTATATAGTACACTACTGTTGACCAGAGCCCTATTCCCTATATAGAACCCTATATAGAACACTACTGTTGACCAGGGCCCTATTCCCTATATAGAACACTAGTGTTGACCAGAGCCCTATCCCCTATATAGTACACTACTGTTGACCAGGGCCCTATTCCCTATATAGTGCACTACTGTTGACCAGGGCCCTATTCCCTATATAGTACACTACTGTAGACCAGGGCCCTATTCCCTATATAAAACACTACTGTTGACCAGGACCCTATTCCCTATATAGAACACTACTGTTGACCAGGGCCCTATATAGAACACTACTGTTGACCAGGGCCCTATTCCCTATATAGTACACTACTGTTGACCAGGGCCCTATTCCCTATATAGAACACTACTGTTGACCAGGGCCCTATTCCCTATATAGAACACTACTGTTGACCAGGGCCCTATTCCCTATATAGAACACTACTGTTCACCAGGACCCTATTCCCTATATAGAACACTAATGTTGACCAGGGCCCTATTCCCTATATAGTACACTACTGTTGACCAGGGCCCTATTCCCTATATAGAACACTACTGTTGACCAGGGCCCTATTCCCTATATAGAACACTACTGTTGACCAGGGCCCTATTCCCTATATAGAACACTACTGTTGACCAGGGCCCTATTTCCTAGATAGTACACTACTGTTGACCAGGGCCCTATTCCCTATATAGAACACTACTGTTGACCAGGGCCCTATTCCCTATATAGAACACTACTGTTGACCAGGGACCTATTCCCTATATAGAACACTATTGTTGACCAGGGCCCTATTCCCTATATAGAACACTACTGTTGACCAGGGCCCTATTCCCTATATAGAACACTACTGTTGACCAGGGCCCTATTCCCTAGATAGTACACTACTGTTGACCAGGGCCCTATTCCCTATATAGAACACTACTGTTGACCAGGGCCCTATTCCCTATATAGTACACTACTGTTGACCAGGGCCCTATTCCCTATATAGAACACTACTGTTGACCAGAGCCCTATTCCCTATATAGAACACTACTGTTGACCAGGGCCCTATTCCCTAGATAGTACACTACTGTTGACCAGGGCCCTATTCCCTATATAGAACACTACTGTTGACCAGGGCCCTATTCCCTATATAGAACACTACTGTTGACCAGGGCCCTATTCCCTATATAGAACACTACTGTTCACCAGGACCCTATTCCCTATATAGAACACTACTGTTGACCAGGGCCCTATTCCCTATATAGAACACTACTGTTGACCAGGGCCCTATTCCCTATATAGTGCACTACTGTTGACCAGAGCCCTATTCCCTATATAGTGCACTACTGTTGACCAGAGCCCTATTCCCTATATAGAACACTACTGTTCACCAGGACCCTATTCCCTATATAGAACCCTATATAGAACACTACTGTTGACCAGGGCCCTATTCCCTATATAGAACACTAGTGTTGACCAGAGCCCTATCCCCTATATAGTACACTACTGTTGACCAGGGCCCTATTCCCTATATAGTGCACTACTGTTGACCAGGGCCCTATTCCCTATATAGTACACTACTGTAGACCAGGGCCCTATTCCCTATATAAAACACTACTGTTGACCAGGACCCTATTCCCTATATAGAACACTACTGTTGACCAGGGCCCTATATAGAACACTACTGTTGACCAGGGCCCTATTCCCTATATAGTACACTACTGTTGACCAGGGCCCTATTCCCTATATAGAACACTACTGTTGACCAGGGCCCTATTCCCTATATAGAACACTACTGTTGACCAGGGCCCTATTCCCTATATAGAACACTACTGTTCACCAGGACCCTATTCCCTATATAGAACACTAATGTTGACCAGGGCCCTATTCCCTATATAGTACACTACTGTTGACCAGGGCCCTATTCCCTATATAGAACACTACTGTTGACCAGGGCCCTATTCCCTATATAGAACACTACTGTTGACCAGGGCCCTATTCCCTATATAGAACACTACTGTTGACCAGGGCCCTATTTCCTAGATAGTACACTACTGTTGACCAGGGCCCTATTCCCTATATAGAACACTACTGTTGACCAGGGCCCTATTCCCTATATAGAACACTACTGTTGACCAGGGCCCTATTCCCTATATAGAACACTATTGTTGACCAGGGCCCTATTCCCTATATAGAACACTACTGTTGACCAGGGCCCTATTCCCTATATAGAACACTACTGTTGACCAGGGCCCTATTCCCTAGATAGTACACTACTGTTGACCAGGGCCCTATTCCCTATATAGAACACTACTGTTGACCAGGGCCCTATTCCCTATATAGTACACTACTGTTGACCAGGGCCCTATTCCCTATATAGAACACTACTGTTGACCAGAGCCCTATTCCCTATATAGAACACTACTGTTGACCAGGGCCCTATTCCCTAGATAGTACACTACTGTTGACCAGGGCCCTATTCCCTATATAGAACACTACTGTTGACCAGGGCCCTATTCCCTATATAGAACACTACTGTTGACCAGGGCCCTATTCCCTATATAGAACACTACTGTTCACCAGGACCCTATTCCCTATATAGAACACTACTGTTGACCAGGGCCCTATTCCCTATATAGAACACTACTGTTGACCAGGGCCCTATTCCCTATATAGTGCACTACTGTTGACCAGAGCCCTATTCCCTATATAGTGCACTACTGTTGACCAGAGCCCTATTCCCTATATAGAACACTACTGTTCACCAGGACCCTATTCCCTATATAGTACACTACTGTTGACCAGGGCCCTATTCCCTATATAGAACACTACTGTTGACCAGGGCCCTATTCCCTATATAGAACACTACTGTTGACCAGGGCCCTATTCCCTATATAGTGCACTACTGTTGACCAGAGCCCTATTCCCTATATAGTGCACTACTGTTGACCAGAGCCCTATTCCCTATATAGTGCACTACTGTTGACCAGAGCCCTATTCCCTATATAGAACACTACTGTTGACCAGGGCCCTATTCCCTATATAGTGCACTACTGTTGACCAGGGCCCTATTCCATACATAGAACACTACTGTTGACCAGGGCCCTATTCCCTATATAGAACACTACTGTTGACCAGGACCCTATATAGAACACTACTGTTGACCAGGGCCCTATTCCCTATATAGAACACTACTGTTGACCAGGGCCCTATTCCTTATATAGTACACTACTGTTGACCAGGGCCCTATTCCCTATATAGTACACTACTGTTGACCAGGGCCCTATATAGAACACTACTGTTGACCAGGACCCTATTCCCTATATAGAACACTACTGTTGACCAGGGCCCTATATAGAACACTACTGTTGACCAGGACCCTATTCCCTATATAGAACACTACTGTTCACCAGGACCCTATTCCCTATATAGAACACTTCTGTTGACCAGGGCCCTATTCCCTATATAGAACACTACTGTTGACCAGGGCCCTATTCCCTATATAGTGCACTACTGTTGACCAGGGCCCTATTCCCTATATAGTGCACTACTGTTGACCAGAGCCCTATTCCCTATATAGTGCACTACTGTTGACCAGAGCCCTATTCCCTATATAGAACACTACTGTTCACCAGGACCCTATTCCCTATATAGTACACTACTGTTGACCAGGGCCCTATTCCCTATATAGAACACTACTGTTGACCAGGGCCCTATTCCCTATATAGAACACTACTGTTGACCAGGGCCCTATTCCCTATATAGTGCACTACTGTTGACCAGAGCCCTATTCCCTATATAGTGCACTACTGTTGACCAGAGCCCTATTCCCTATATAGAACACTACTGTTGACCAGGGCCCTATTCCCTATATAGTGCACTACTGTTGACCAGGGCCCTATTCCCTACATAGAACACTACTGTTGACCAGGGCCCTATTCCCTATATAGAACACTACTGTTGACCAGGGCCCTATTCCTTATATAGTACACTACTGTTGACCAGGGCCCTATTCCCTATATAGTACACTACTGTTGACCAGGGCCCTATATAGAACACTACTGTTGACCAGGACCCTATTCCCTATATAGAACACTACTGTTGACCAGGGCCCTATATAGAACACTACTGTTGACCAGGACCCTATTCCCTATATAGAACACTACTGTTGACCAGAGCCCTATTCCCTATATAGTGCACTACTGTTGACCAGAGCCCTATTCCCTATATAGAACACTACTGTTCACCAGGACCCTATTCCCTATATAGTACACTACTGTTGACCAGGGCCCTATTCCCTATATAGAACACTACTGTTGACCAGGGCCCTATTCCCTATATAGAACACTACTGTTGACCAGGGCCCTATTCCCTATATAGTGCACTACTGTTGACCAGAGCCCTATTCCCTATATAGTGCACTACTGTTGACCAGAGCCCTATTCCCTATATAGTGCACTACTGTTGACCAGAGCCCTATTCCCTATATAGAACACTACTGTTGACCAGGGCCCTATTCCCTATATAGTGCACTACTGTTGACCAGGGCCCTATTCCATACATAGAACACTACTGTTGACCAGGGCCCTATTCCCTATATAGAACACTACTGTTGACCAGGACCCTATATAGAACACTACTGTTGACCAGGGCCCTATTCCCTATATAGAACACTACTGTTGACCAGGGCCCTATTCCTTATATAGTACACTACTGTTGACCAGGGCCCTATTCCCTATATAGTACACTACTGTTGACCAGGGCCCTATATAGAACACTACTGTTGACCAGGACCCTATTCCCTATATAGAACACTACTGTTGACCAGGGCCCTATATAGAACACTACTGTTGACCAGGACCCTATTCCCTATATAGAACACTACTGTTCACCAGGACCCTATTCCCTATATAGAACACTTCTGTTGACCAGGGCCCTATTCCCTATATAGAACACTACTGTTGACCAGGGCCCTATTCCCTATATAGTGCACTACTGTTGACCAGGGCCCTATTCCCTATATAGTGCACTACTGTTGACCAGAGCCCTATTCCCTATATAGTGCACTACTGTTGACCAGAGCCCTATTCCCTATATAGAACACTACTGTTCACCAGGACCCTATTCCCTATATAGAACACTACTGTTGACCAGGGCCCTATATAGAACACTACTGTTGACCAGGACCCTATTCCCTATATAGAACACTACTGTTGACCAGAGCCCTATTCCCTATATAGAACACTACTGTTGACCAGGGCCCTATTCCCTATATAGTACACTACTGTTGACCAGAGCCCTATTCCCTATATAGAACCCTATATAGAACACTACTGTTGACCAGGGCCCTATTCCCTATATAGAACACTAGTGTTGACCAGAGCCCTATCCCCTATATAGTACACTACTGTTGACCAGGGCCCTATTCCCTATATAGTGCACTACTGTTGACCAGGGCCCTATTCCCTATATAGTACACTACTGTAGACCAGGGCCCTATTCCCTATATAAAACACTACTGTTGACCAGGACCCTATTCCCTATATAGAACACTACTGTTGACCAGGGCCCTATATAGAACACTACTGTTGACCAGGGCCCTATTCCCTATATAGTACACTACTGTTGACCAGGGCCCTATTCCCTATATAGAACACTACTGTTGACCAGGGCCCTATTCCCTATATAGAACACTACTGTTGACCAGGGCCCTATTCCCTATATAGAACACTACTGTTCACCAGGACCCTATTCCCTATATAGAACACTAATGTTGACCAGGGCCCTATTCCCTATATAGTACACTACTGTTGACCAGGGCCCTATTCCCTATATAGAACACTACTGTTGACCAGGGCCCTATTCCCTATATAGAACACTACTGTTGACCAGGGCCCTATTCCCTATATAGAACACTACTGTTGACCAGGGCCCTATTTCCTAGATAGTACACTACTGTTGACCAGGGCCCTATTCCCTATATAGAACACTACTGTTGACCAGGGCCCTATTCCCTATATAGAACACTACTGTTGACCAGGGACCTATTCCCTATATAGAACACTATTGTTGACCAGGGCCCTATTCCCTATATAGAACACTACTGTTGACCAGGGCCCTATTCCCTATATAGAACACTACTGTTGACCAGGGCCCTATTCCCTAGATAGTACACTACTGTTGACCAGGGCCCTATTCCCTATATAGAACACTACTGTTGACCAGGGCCCTATTCCCTATATAGTACACTACTGTTGACCAGGGCCCTATTCCCTATATAGAACACTACTGTTGACCAGAGCCCTATTCCCTATATAGAACACTACTGTTGACCAGGGCCCTATTCCCTAGATAGTACACTACTGTTGACCAGGGCCCTATTCCCTATATAGAACACTACTGTTGACCAGGGCCCTATTCCCTATATAGAACACTACTGTTGACCAGGGCCCTATTCCCTATATAGAACACTACTGTTCACCAGGACCCTATTCCCTATATAGAACACTACTGTTGACCAGGGCCCTATTCCCTATATAGAACACTACTGTTGACCAGGGCCCTATTCCCTATATAGTGCACTACTGTTGACCAGAGCCCTATTCCCTATATAGTGCACTACTGTTGACCAGAGCCCTATTCCCTATATAGAACACTACTGTTCACCAGGACCCTATTCCCTATATAGAACCCTATATAGAACACTACTGTTGACCAGGGCCCTATTCCCTATATAGAACACTAGTGTTGACCAGAGCCCTATCCCCTATATAGTACACTACTGTTGACCAGGGCCCTATTCCCTATATAGTGCACTACTGTTGACCAGGGCCCTATTCCCTATATAGTACACTACTGTAGACCAGGGCCCTATTCCCTATATAAAACACTACTGTTGACCAGGACCCTATTCCCTATATAGAACACTACTGTTGACCAGGGCCCTATATAGAACACTACTGTTGACCAGGGCCCTATTCCCTATATAGTACACTACTGTTGACCAGGGCCCTATTCCCTATATAGAACACTACTGTTGACCAGGGCCCTATTCCCTATATAGAACACTACTGTTGACCAGGGCCCTATTCCCTATATAGAACACTACTGTTCACCAGGACCCTATTCCCTATATAGAACACTAATGTTGACCAGGGCCCTATTCCCTATATAGTACACTACTGTTGACCAGGGCCCTATTCCCTATATAGAACACTACTGTTGACCAGGGCCCTATTCCCTATATAGAACACTACTGTTGACCAGGGCCCTATTCCCTATATAGAACACTACTGTTGACCAGGGCCCTATTTCCTAGATAGTACACTACTGTTGACCAGGGCCCTATTCCCTATATAGAACACTACTGTTGACCAGGGCCCTATTCCCTATATAGAACACTACTGTTGACCAGGGCCCTATTCCCTATATAGAACACTATTGTTGACCAGGGCCCTATTCCCTATATAGAACACTACTGTTGACCAGGGCCCTATTCCCTATATAGAACACTACTGTTGACCAGGGCCCTATTCCCTAGATAGTACACTACTGTTGACCAGGGCCCTATTCCCTATATAGAACACTACTGTTGACCAGGGCCCTATTCCCTATATAGTACACTACTGTTGACCAGGGCCCTATTCCCTATATAGAACACTACTGTTGACCAGAGCCCTATTCCCTATATAGAACACTACTGTTGACCAGGGCCCTATTCCCTAGATAGTACACTACTGTTGACCAGGGCCCTATTCCCTATATAGAACACTACTGTTGACCAGGGCCCTATTCCCTATATAGAACACTACTGTTGACCAGGGCCCTATTCCCTATATAGAACACTACTGTTCACCAGGACCCTATTCCCTATATAGAACACTACTGTTGACCAGGGCCCTATTCCCTATATAGAACACTACTGTTGACCAGGGCCCTATTCCCTATATAGTGCACTACTGTTGACCAGAGCCCTATTCCCTATATAGTGCACTACTGTTGACCAGAGCCCTATTCCCTATATAGAACACTACTGTTCACCAGGACCCTATTCCCTATATAGTACACTACTGTTGACCAGGGCCCTATTCCCTATATAGAACACTACTGTTGACCAGGGCCCTATTCCCTATATAGAACACTACTGTTGACCAGGGCCCTATTCCCTATATAGTGCACTACTGTTGACCAGAGCCCTATTCCCTATATAGTGCACTACTGTTGACCAGAGCCCTATTCCCTATATAGTGCACTACTGTTGACCAGAGCCCTATTCCCTATATAGAACACTACTGTTGACCAGGGCCCTATTCCCTATATAGTGCACTACTGTTGACCAGGGCCCTATTCCATACATAGAACACTACTGTTGACCAGGGCCCTATTCCCTATATAGAACACTACTGTTGACCAGGACCCTATATAGAACACTACTGTTGACCAGGGCCCTATTCCCTATATAGAACACTACTGTTGACCAGGGCCCTATTCCTTATATAGTACACTACTGTTGACCAGGGCCCTATTCCCTATATAGTACACTACTGTTGACCAGGGCCCTATATAGAACACTACTGTTGACCAGGACCCTATTCCCTATATAGAACACTACTGTTGACCAGGGCCCTATATAGAACACTACTGTTGACCAGGACCCTATTCCCTATATAGAACACTACTGTTCACCAGGACCCTATTCCCTATATAGAACACTTCTGTTGACCAGGGCCCTATTCCCTATATAGAACACTACTGTTGACCAGGGCCCTATTCCCTATATAGTGCACTACTGTTGACCAGGGCCCTATTCCCTATATAGTGCACTACTGTTGACCAGAGCCCTATTCCCTATATAGTGCACTACTGTTGACCAGAGCCCTATTCCCTATATAGAACACTACTGTTCACCAGGACCCTATTCCCTATATAGTACACTACTGTTGACCAGGGCCCTATTCCCTATATAGAACACTACTGTTGACCAGGGCCCTATTCCCTATATAGAACACTACTGTTGACCAGGGCCCTATTCCCTATATAGTGCACTACTGTTGACCAGAGCCCTATTCCCTATATAGTGCACTACTGTTGACCAGAGCCCTATTCCCTATATAGAACACTACTGTTGACCAGGGCCCTATTCCCTATATAGTGCACTACTGTTGACCAGGGCCCTATTCCCTACATAGAACACTACTGTTGACCAGGGCCCTATTCCCTATATAGAACACTACTGTTGACCAGGGCCCTATTCCTTATATAGTACACTACTGTTGACCAGGGCCCTATTCCCTATATAGTACACTACTGTTGACCAGGGCCCTATATAGAACACTACTGTTGACCAGGACCCTATTCCCTATATAGAACACTACTGTTGACCAGGGCCCTATATAGAACACTACTGTTGACCAGGACCCTATTCCCTATATAGAACACTACTGTTGACCAGAGCCCTATTCCCTATATAGAACACTACTGTTGACCAGGGCCCTATTCCCTATATAGTACACTACTGTTGACCAGAGCCCTATTCCCTATATAGAACCCTATATAGAACACTACTGTTGACCAGGGCCCTATTCCCTATATAGAACACTAGTGTTGACCAGAGCCCTATCCCCTATATAGTACACTACTGTTGACCAGGGCCCTATTCCCTATATAGTGCACTACTGTTGACCAGGGCCCTATTCCCTATATAGTACACTACTGTAGACCAGGGCCCTATTCCCTATATAAAACACTACTGTTGACCAGGACCCTATTCCCTATATAGAACACTACTGTTGACCAGGGCCCTATATAGAACACTACTGTTGACCAGGGCCCTATTCCCTATATAGTAAACTACTGTTGACCAGGACCCTATTCCCTATATAGTACACTACTGTAGACCAGGGCCCTATTCCCTATATAGTGTACTAGTGTTGACCAGTGCCCGATTCCCTATATAGAACACTACTGTTGACCAGGGCCCTATTCCCTATATAGAACACTACTGTTGACCAGAGCCCTATTCCCTATATAGTACACTACTGTTGACCAGGGCCCTATTCCCTATATAGAACACTACTGTTCACCAGGACCCTATTCCCTATATAGAACACTACTGTTGACCAGGGCCCTATTCCCTATATAGCGCACTACTGTTGACCAGGGCCCTATTCCCTACATAGAACACTACTGTTGACCAGGGCCCTATTCCCTATATAGAACACTACTGTTGACCAGGGCCCTATATAGAACACTACTGTTGACCAGGGCCCTATTCCCTATATAGTACACTACTGTTGACCAGGGCCCTATTCCCTATATAGAACACTACTGTTGACCAGGGCCCTATTCCCTATATAGAACACTACTGTTGACCAGGGCCCTATTCCCTATATAGAACACTACTGTTCACCAGGACCCTATTCCCTATATAGAACACTAATGTTGACCAGGGCCCTATTCCCTATATAGTACACTACTGTTGACCAGGGCCCTATTCCCTATATAGAACACTACTGTTGACCAGGGCCCTATTCCCTATATAGAACACTACTGTTGACCAGGGCCCTATTCCCTATATAGAACACTACTGTTGACCAGGGCCCTATTTCCTAGATAGTACACTACTGTTGACCAGGGCCCTATTCCCTATATAGAACACTACTGTTGACCAGGGCCCTATTCCCTATATAGAACACTACTGTTGACCAGGGCCCTATTCCCTATATAGAACACTATTGTTGACCAGGGCCCTATTCCCTATATAGAACACTACTGTTGACCAGGGCCCTATTCCCTATATAGAACACTACTGTTGACCAGGGCCCTATTCCCTAGATAGTACACTACTGTTGACCAGGGCCCTATTCCCTATATAGAACACTACTGTTGACCAGGGCCCTATTCCCTATATAGTACACTACTGTTGGCCAGGGCCCTATTCCCTATATAGAACACTACTGTTGACCAGAGCCCTATTCCCTATATAGAACACTACTGTTGACCAGGGCCCTATTCCCTAGATAGTACACTACTGTTGACCAGGGCCCTATTCCCTATATAGAACACTACTGTTGACCAGGGCCCTATTCCCTATATAGAACACTACTGTTGACCAGGGCCCTATTCCCTATATAGAACACTACTGTTCACCAGGACCCTATTCCCTATATAGAACACTACTGTTGACCAGGGCCCTATTCCCTATATAGAACACTACTGTTGACCAGGGCCCTATTCCCTATATAGTGCACTACTGTTGACCAGAGCCCTATTCCCTATATAGTGCACTACTGTTGACCAGAGCCCTATTCCCTATATAGAACACTACTGTTCACCAGGACCCTATTCCCTATATAGTACACTACTGTTGACCAGGGCCCTATTCCCTATATAGAACACTACTGTTGACCAGGGCCCTATTCCCTATATAGAACACTACTGTTGACCAGGGCCCTATTCCCTATATAGTGCACTACTGTTGACCAGAGCCCTATTCCCTATATAGTGCACTACTGTTGACCAGAGCCCTATTCCCTATATAGTGCACTACTGTTGACCAGAGCCCTATTCCCTATATAGAACACTACTGTTGACCAGGGCCCTATTCCCTATATAGTGCACTACTGTTGACCAGGGCCCTATTCCATACATAGAACACTACTGTTGACCAGGGCCCTATTCCCTATATAGAACACTACTGTTGACCAGGACCCTATATAGAACACTACTGTTGACCAGGGCCCTATTCCCTATATAGAACACTACTGTTGACCAGGGCCCTATTCCTTATATAGTACACTACTGTTGACCAGGGCCCTATTCCCTATATAGTACACTACTGTTGACCAGGGCCCTATATAGAACACTACTGTTGACCAGGACCCTATTCCCTATATAGAACACTACTGTTGACCAGGGCCCTATATAGAACACTACTGTTGACCAGGACCCTATTCCCTATATAGAACACTACTGTTCACCAGGACCCTATTCCCTATATAGAACACTTCTGTTGACCAGGGCCCTATTCCCTATATAGAACACTACTGTTGACCAGGGCCCTATTCCCTATATAGTGCACTACTGTTGACCAGGGCCCTATTCCCTATATAGTGCACTACTGTTGACCAGAGCCCTATTCCCTATATAGTGCACTACTGTTGACCAGAGCCCTATTCCCTATATAGAACACTACTGTTCACCAGGACCCTATTCCCTATATAGTACACTACTGTTGACCAGGGCCCTATTCCCTATATAGAACACTACTGTTGACCAGGGCCCTATTCCCTATATAGAACACTACTGTTGACCAGGGCCCTATTCCCTATATAGTGCACTACTGTTGACCAGAGCCCTATTCCCTATATAGTGCACTACTGTTGACCAGAGCCCTATTCCTATATAGAACACTACTGTTGACCAGGGCCCTATTCCCTATATAGTGCACTACTGTTGACCAGGGCCCTATTCCCTACATAGAACACTACTGTTGACCAGGGCCCTATTCCCTATATAGAACACTACTGTTGACCAGGGCCCTATTCCTTATATAGTACACTACTGTTGACCAGGGCCCTATTCCCTATATAGTACACTACTGTTGACCAGGGCCCTATATAGAACACTACTGTTGACCAGGACCCTATTCCCTATATAGAACACTACTGTTGACCAGGGCCCTATATAGAACACTACTGTTGACCAGGACCCTATTCCCTATATAGAACACTACTGTTGACCAGAGCCCTATTCCCTATATAGAACACTACTGTTGACCAGGGCCCTATTCCCTATATAGTACACTACTGTTGACCAGAGCCCTATTCCCTATATAGAACCCTATATAGAACACTACTGTTGACCAGGGCCCTATTCCCTATATAGAACACTAGTGTTGACCAGAGCCCTATCCCCTATATAGTACACTACTGTTGACCAGGGCCCTATTCCCTATATAGTGCACTACTGTTGACCAGGGCCCTATTCCCTATATAGTACACTACTGTAGACCAGGGCCCTATTCCCTATATAAAACACTACTGTTGACCAGGACCCTATTCCCTATATAGAACACTACTGTTGACCAGGGCCCTATATAGAACACTACTGTTGACCAGGGCCCTATTCCCTATATAGTAAACTACTGTTGACCAGGACCCTATTCCCTATATAGTACACTACTGTAGACCAGGGCCCTAATCCCTATATAGTGTACTAGTGTTGACCAGTGCCCGATTCCCTATATAGAACACTACTGTTGACCAGGGCCCTATTCCCTATATAGAACACTACTGTTGACCAGAGCCCTATTCCCTATATAGTACACTACTGTTGACCAGGGCCCTATTCCCTATATAGAACACTACTGTTCACCAGGACCCTATTCCCTATATAGAACACTACTGTTGACCAGGGCCCTATTCCCTATATAGTGCACTACTGTTGACCAGGGCCCTATTCCCTACATAGAACACTACTGTTGACCAGGGCCCTATTCCCTATATAGAACACTACTGTTGACCAGGACCCTATATAGAACACTACTGTTGACCAGGGCCCTATTCCCTATATAGAACACTACTTTTGACCAGGGCCCTATTCCTTATATAGTACACTACTGTTGACCAGGGCCCTATTCCCTATATAGTACACTACTGTTGACCAGGACCCTATTCCCTATATTGAACACTACTGTTGACCAGGGCCCTATTCCCTATATAGAACACTACTGTTGACCAGGACCCTATTCCCTATATAGAACACTACTGTTGACCAGAGCCCTATTCCCTGTATAGAACACTACTGTTGACCAGGGCCCTATTCCCTATATAGTACACTACTGTTGACCAGGGCCCTATTCCCTATATAGAACCCTATATAGAACACTACTGTTGACCAGGGCCCTATTCCCTATATAGAACACTAGTGTTGACCAGAGCCCTATCCCCTATATAGAACACTACTGTTGACCAGGGCCCTATTCCCTATATAGTGCACTACTGTTGACCAGGGCCCTATTCCCTATATAGTACACTACTGTAGACCAGGGCCCTATTCCCTATATAAAACACTACTGTTGACCAGGACCCTATTCCCTATATAGAACACTACTGTTGACCAGGGCCCTATATAGAACACTACTGTTGACCAGGGCCCTATTCCCTATATAGTAAACTACTGTTGACCAGGACCCTATTCCCTATATAGTGCACTACTGTTGACCAGAGCCCTATTCCCTATATAGTGCACTACTGTTGACCAGAGCCCTATTCCCTATATAGTGCACTACTGTTGACCAGAGCCCTATTCCCTATATAGAACACTACTGTTGACCAGGGCCCTATTCCCTATATAGTGCACTACTGTTGACCAGGGCCCTATTCCCTACATAGAACACTACTGTTGACCAGGGCCCTATTCCCTATATAGAACACTACTGTTGACCAGGACCCTATATAGAACACTACTGTTGACCAGGGCCCTATTCCCTATATAGAACACTACTGTTGACCAGGGCCCTATTCCTTATATAGTACACTACTGTTGACCAGGGCCCTATTCCCTATATAGTACACTACTGTTGACCAGGGCCCTATATAGAACACTACTGTTAACCAGGACCCTATTCCCTATATAGAACACTACTGTTGACCAGGGCCCTATATAGAACACTACTGTTGACCAGGACCCTATTCCCTATATAGAACACTACTGTTCACCAGGACCCTATTCCCTATATAGAACACTTCTGTTGACCAGGGCCCTATTCCCTATATAGAACACTACTGTTGACCAGGGCCCTATTCCCTATATAGTGCACTACTGTTGACCAGGGCCCTATTCCCTATATAGTGCACTACTGTTGACCAGAGCCCTATTCCCTATATAGTGCACTACTGTTGACCAGAGCCCTATTCCCTATATAGAACACTACTGTTCACCAGGACCCTATTCCCTATATAGTACACTACTGTTGACCAGGGCCCTATTCCCTATATAGAACACTACTGTTGACCAGGGCCCTATTCCCTATATAGAACACTACTGTTGACCAGGGCCCTATTCCCTATATAGTGCACTACTGTTGACCAGAGCCCTATTCCCTATATAGTGCACTACTGTTGACCAGAGCCCTATTCCCTATATAGAACACTACTGTTGACCAGGGCCCTATTCCCTATATAGTGCACTACTGTTGACCAGGGCCCTATTCCCTACATAGAACACTACTGTTGACCAGGGCCCTATTCCCTATATAGAACACTACTGTTGACCAGGACCCTATATAGAACACTACTGTTGACCAGGGCCCTATTCCCTATATAGAACACTACTGTTGACCAGGGCCCTATTCCTTATATAGTACACTACTGTTGACCAGGGCCCTATTCCCTATATAGTACACTACTGTTGACCAGGGCCCTATATAGAACACTACTGTTGACCAGG
>NW_027011801.1:0-2500 GCF_036934945.1 Oncorhynchus masou masou | reverse complement strand
CTCTGTGTTCTGTCTCTGTGTGTTCTGTCTCTGTGATCTGTCTCTGTGTGTTCTGTCTCTGTGTGTTCTCTCTCTGTGTGTTTTGTCTCTGTGTGTTCTGTGTCTGTGTATTCTGTCTCTGTGTTCTGTCTCTGTGTGTTCTGTCTTTGTGTGTTCTGTCTTTGTGTGTTCTGTCTCTGTGTGTTCTGTCTCTGTGATCTGTCTCTGTGTGTTCTGTCTCTGTGTGTTCTGTCTCTGTGATCTGTCTCTGTGTGTTCTGTCTCGTCGTGTTCTGTCTCTGTGTGTTCTGTCTCTGTGTTCTGTCTCTGTGTGTTCTGTCTTTGTGTGTTCTGTCTTTGTGTGTTCTGTCTTTGTGTGTTCTGTCTCCTTGTGTTCTGTCGCTGTGTGTTTTGTCTCGTCGTGTTCTGTCTCGTTATGTTCTGTCTCGGTGTGTTCTGTCTGTCTGTGTTCTGTCTCGGTGTGTTCTGTCTCGGTGTGTTCTGTCTCGGTGTGTTCTGTCGCTGTGTGTTCTGTCTCTGTGTGTTCTGTCTCTGTGTGTTCTGTCTCTGTGTCATCACCGTGTTTGGGGACCTTGTTGGAGGCCGGTTCTGGGGTGTCAGGAGAGGTGGTGTCTGCTCCATCATCAACCAGTTGGATCTGATGGAGGGAGGAGGAGAGGAGAAGAGGAGAGGAGAGGAGAAGAAGTGAGAGGAGAGGAGAGGAGAGAGAAAGAGGGATGAAATCTGATCACAAAGCAACTGAATATGAATTATTTTGGTATCCACAGCAACCTTTGTAGCTTGCACCTACTGCAGGCTCACCATAACACACACAGGCCTGTCTGTTCTGTCTGTTCTGTTCATTGATAATAGTCACCATAACCCACACAGGCCTGTCTGTTCTGTTCATTGATAATAGTCACCATAACCCACACAGGTCTGTCTGTTCATTGATAATAGTCACCATACCCCACACAGGTCTGTCTGTTCTGTTCATTGATAATAGTCACCATAACCCACACAGGCCTGTCTGTTCTGTTCATTGATAATAGTCACCATAACCCAGTTGTGGTACCTACCTGCGACTGCCGTACGAAGATGCCATGGTTCTCGTGGCAGGTGAAGTATCTCTTCCCCTGGACTGTGCCATCGTTCTTACCCTTCGACTCGTCGAGGATCACTCCCACCCACTTCCCTGTGGAGAAGAGCGTTGCACCGATATATGCCACTGTTCCGCGGTGCCCCTTCCCAATCACCTCCACCCGGGAACCCACCTTGGCCGGCCGGCCACCCCCGTCTGAACTCATCCTGCTGCTGCCACTACTGGTGGTCTGGAGGACAGAGGACAGGAGGTTAGTTCACTACGAGAGGACAGAGGACAGGAGGTTAGTTCACTACTAGAGGACAGAGGACAGGAGGTTAGTTCACTACGAGAGGACAGAGGACAGGAGGTTAGTTCACTACTAGAGGACAGAGGACAGGAGGTTAGTTCACTAATAGAGGACAGAGGACAGGAGGTTAGTTCACTAATAGAGGACAGAGGACAGGAGGTTAGTTCACTACGAGAGGACAGAGGACAGGAGGTTAGTTCACTACGAGAGGACAGAGGACAGGAGGTTAGTTCACTAATAGAGGACAGAGGACAGGAGGTTAGTTCACTAATAGAGGACAGAGGACAGGAGGTTAGTTCACTACGAGAGGACAGAGGACAGGAGGTTAGTTCACTACGAGAGGACAGAGGACAGAAGGTTAGTTCACTAATAGAGGACAGAGGACAGGAGGTTAGTTCACTACTAGAGGACAGAGGACACGAGGTTAGTTCACTAATAGAGGACAGAGGACAGGAGGTTAGTTCACTAATAGAGGACAGAGGACAGGAGGTTAGTTCACTACTAGAGGACAGAGGACAGGAGGTTAGTTCACTACGAGAGGACAGAGGACAGGAGGTTAGTTCACTACGAGAGGACAGAGGACAGGAGGTTAGTTCACTACGAGAGGACAGAGGACAGGAGGTTAGTTCACTACTAGAGGACAGAGGACAGGAGGTTAGTTCACTACTAGAGGACAGAGGACAGGGAGGTTAGTTCACTAATAGAGGACAGAGGACAGGAGGTTAGTTCACTACTAGAGGACAGAGGACACGAGGTTAGTTCACTAATAGAGGACAGAGGACAGGAGGTTAGTTCACTACTAGAGGACAGAGGACAGGAGGTTAGTTCACTACTAGAGGACAGAGGACAGGAGGTTAGTTCACTAATAGAGGACAGAGGACAGGAGGTTAGTTCACTACTAGAGGACAGAGGACACGAGGTTAGTTCACTAATAGAGGACAGAGGACAGGAGGTTAGTTCACTACTAGAGGGCAGATGACAGGAGGTTAGTTCATTACTGGTGGTCTGGAGGACAGGAGGTTAGCTCACTACTGGTGGTCTGGAGGACAGGAGGTTAGTTCACTACTAGTTTTTTTTTAGTTTACCTTTATTTTACCTTTATTTTACTAGGCAAGTCAGTTACAGGAGGTT
>NW_027011800.1:0-22159 GCF_036934945.1 Oncorhynchus masou masou | reverse complement strand
AAGAGGAGAGGTTGAGGTTTAGGAGAGAGAGGTAGAGGAGAGGTAGAGGAGAGAGGTAGATGAGAGACATAGGAGAGCTAGATGGGAGAGGTAGAGGACAGATGTAGAGGAAGAGGAGAAATAAAGGAGAGGTAGAGGTGAGATGTAGAGGAGTGGTAAAGGAGAGGGAGAGGTGTAGAAGAAGAGAGAGGAAAACTAATGGAGATGTAGATGAGAGAGGTAGAGGAGAGGTAGAGGAGAGTTTGAGATTTAGAGGAGAGAGGTCGAGGAGAGACAAAGGAGAGGTAGATGGGAGTGGTAGAGGAGAGAGGAAGAAAACTAGAGGAGGGTGGTAGAGGCGAGAGGTAGAGGGGAGGTCGGAGGAGAGATAGAGTTGTAGAGAAAAGACAGACGAGAGGTAGAGGACAGATGTAGAGGAGAAATAGATGAGAGGTAGAGGAGAGAGGTAGAGGAAGAGATAGAGGAGAGGTAGAAGAAGGAGGTAGAGGTAGAGGAGAGGTAGAGGAGAGGTGAGGAGGCGGGAGAGGTAGAGGAGAGAGGTAGAGGAGAGGTCTGGGGGAAAGGTAGAGGAGAGAGGTAGAGGTAGAGGAGAGGTAAAGGAGAGAGGTAGAGGAGAGGGTAGGAGGAGAGAGGTAGAGGAGAGAGGTAGAGGAGAGAGGTAGAGGAGAGAGGTAGAGAGAGAGGTAGAGGTAGAGGAGGTAGAGGTAGAGGTAGAGAAGAGGTAGAGGTAGAGGAGAGGTAGAGGAGAGGTGCAATGGATATTTGTCTAGGAGAGAGGTAGAGGAGAGGTGGGGGGAAAGGTAGAAGAGAGGTAGAGGAGAGAGGTAGAGGTAGAGGAGCTGTAGATGAGAGATAGAGGTGAGGTGTAATGGATAGGTGTCTAGGAGAGAGGTAGAGGAGAGGTAGAGGAGCGGGAGACCATGCATACACACTGTTTCTTGATGTTGAAGTATTGCATTTGCATTCTAAAATAATTAGAAATCTATTTGTGATTATTTATTTCATTTCCATGATCATTGCAGAATAAATTCCTCACCTGTTTTGACTAATGTCATACTCATGAAATAGCCTATAGGCCTACAATAAGTTATTAAAGGCTACCATTACGTCTCATCTCTCATTTAATTGGACACACTTCACATAACTAAATACTGTGCCTTCAGAAAGCATTCAGTCCCCTTGACTGTTTCCACATGTTGTTATGTTACAGCCTTATTCCAAAATTGATTCAATTAAACAAATTCCTCAGCAATCTACACACAGGTGCATCCTGTTTCCATTGATCATCCATGAGATGTTTCTACAACTTGATTGGAGTCCACCTGTGGTAAATTACATTGATTGGACATGATTTGGAAAGGCACACACCTGTCTATATAAGGTTGACACAGTTGACAGTGCATGTCAGAGCAAAATCCAAGTCGTGAGGTCAAAGGAATTGTCCGTAGAGATCCGAGACATGATTGTGTCAAGACAAAGATCTGGGGAAGGGTACTAAAACATTTCAGCAGCATTGAAGATCCCCAAGAACACAGTGGCCTCCATCTTTCTTAAATGGAAGGAGTTTGGAAGCATAAAAACGTTCCATAGCTGTCCACCTGGCCAAACTGAGCAATCAGTGGGGAGAAGGGTCTTGGTCTGTCAGGGAGGTGACCAAGAACCCAATGGTCACTCTGACAGAGTTCTAGAGTTCCTCTGTGGAGATGGGAGAACCTTCCAGAAGGACAACCATCTCTGCAGTACTCCACCAATCATGGTAGAGTGGCCAGATGGAAGCCACTCCTCAGTAAAAGGTACAAGACAGTAAAAGGTACATGGAGTTTGCCAACGGACACCTAAAGGGCTCTCAGACCATGAGAAACAAGATTCTCTGATCTGATGAAACCAAGTTAAACTCTTTGGCCTGAATGCTAAGTGTCACGTCTGGAGGAAACCTGGCACCATCCCTACGGTGAAGCATGGTGGTGGGAGCATCATGCTGTGAGGATGTTTTTCAGCGGCAGGGACAGGGAGACTTGTCAGGATCGAGGGAAAGATGAACGGAGCAAAGTATAGAGAAACCTGCTCCAGAGTGCTCAGGACCTCAGACTGGAGAGAAGGTTTACCTTCCAACAGGACAGCTCCTCTAAGCACGCAGTTGCCCAGCCAGAGCCCAGACTTGAACCTGATCGAACATCTCTGGAGTGACCTGAAAATAGGCTGTGCAGCAACGCTCCCCATTCAACCTGAGAGAGCTTGAGAGGATCTGCAGCAAAGAATGGGAGAATCTCCCCAAATACAGGTGTGCCAAGCTTGTAGCGTCATACTCAAGAAGAATTGAGGCTGTAATTTCTGCCAAAGGTGTTTCAACAAACTACTGATCAGAGGTCTGAATGCTTATGTAAGTGGGATATTTCTGTTTTTTATTTGAGCAAAACTGTCTGAAAAACTGTTTTGCTTTGTCATTATGGGCTATTGTGTGTAGATTGATGAGGAAAAACAACAATTTAATACATTTCAGAATATGGCTGTAACATAACAAAATGTGGAAAAAGTCAGAGTGGTCTGAATACTTTCCGAAGGCACTGTATGTAAATGTGATATTTCTGTGTTATTTTATGAATTACCAAACATGTATAAAAACCTGTTTTTGCTTTTGTCATTATCGGCAATTATTATGTCGTATAAATTGCTTTCTTCATTTCAAATTTCTTAGGTAGCCTTAACAATATTTAATTTATAAACATAATACATATCATAACCATCGCATCAAGTTTTCTGGCTATGATGAGTTCATATTCCCAAAGTAGCCAAATGACCATGCACATCTCATTTAATTGGGTGTCAGGATTTGGCCAGGGTTGTTCCGGGTTTTTGTCAGTAGATGTCCCCATTGTGCTTTTTGTCCCTGTGTTTTTCCTTGATCCCATTATTGTTTGCACCTGTGTCTCGTTTCCCCCAGTTGTATTTAAACCCTTTGTTTCCCTCAGTTCTGTGCTCTGTGTTTGTATGTTAGCACCCTGCCCTAGTGTTCTGTGTGCTCTTATGGATTCGGGTGAAGTTCTTGTGAGTATTCTGTTTTTGTTTTGTTTATTTTTTTGGTGAGTTTCTTTTGAGGTCTTTTTTGTGTTTTCCTACCACCTTTTGGATTTGCCATTTTGTATTTTAGGTTTTTCTTTATTAAATACACCGTCTTAAGTACTGCTGTGTCTGCCTCATCTTCTGAGTTCTGCTGACTATTCGTGGCTCAGTTGGTTAAGTGACTGTTTCTCCTCCGAGGACTTGGAGTTCGAAGCGGGTCCTGACAAGCACCACAGAGGGCCAAAAATGAACAAGTAGCCATTTCCCAAGGACCTTTTTGCCGCTGTCCCACCACCAGGAGACTGTCCAACGCCACGAAGCCGCCCTGGTTCAGCAAGGGGCCTTAATGGCCAGACATTCTCATCTTCTGTCGAGATGCAGCATAAAGCAGATATCTGATCGACTTACCCGGCAACGGTTCCCGTCCCAGTACCTCAGGTTCACGTACCCTTGGCAGTTAACCCCCTGGCTGAACCTCGTCTTCCACCTCCCCAACGGTTCTCAGGTGATCCAAGTGCTTGTAAAGGCTTTCTCACTCAATGTTCTCTCTCCTTTGAGCTGCAACCTTCGTCGTTTCCCACCGGCCGGTCTAAGATCGCATATATCCCATTACCTGCTGTCGGAAAAAGCCCTGGCCTGGGCTACTGCTGTGTGGGATGCCCATAGTTCCTGCTGTGCCAGCTACTCTGCCTTTGCTGAGGAATTCAAACGAGTGTTTCAAGGCCCAAGCAGTGGTTCTGACTCAGCCAAACAGCTCCCTGACTCTCCATCAAGGTTGGGCGCAGCGTGACGGACTATGCCATCCAGTTCCGCACGGTGGCAGCAGCGAGTGGCTGGAACAACGAGGCGCTCACGGTGTGCTTTCTGAAAGGCCTTTCCGACACTATCCAAGATGAACTGGCCACTCGGGAACCACCCCGGACAATCTCGAGTCCCTGATCAAGTTGGCTTCACGCATTGACCAGCGTCTGAGAGAACTCAACCGTAGACCTCTAGCCCCTATCAGTCCCAGCTCCGAGTCCCCACCTTTATCATCGCTGGCTCCACCGGAACCCATGCAGATTGGACGCATCTCCCAGGCTGAGAAGAGACCGCCGGATAGGGAGCGACGCTGTCTATGTGCGGCAAACCGGGCCATTTCCGTTCCACGTGTCCGGGCTCCAGGAAACGCTCTGTCCCGTACAGACCGGGGGAACTGTAACGGGAAACATAACCTCCTCCCATCCGTCCAACTCCCGTCTGCTCATTCAGTCACCCTCTCCTGGGACAACCACAAGCTTCACCTTCAAGCCTTGGTAGACTCTGGAGCCGCTTGGGTAACTTCATGGATGGTGTCTGGGCGAAGGGAGAATAGCGTTCCCTCTGAACCTCTAAGTGACCCCATGAGGGTTACTACATTGGATGGAAGCCCTTTGGGATCTGGACTTGTCACTCATGTCACTACCTCCTTGAGACTTTCAGTTTCACAACACCAGGAATTGATGAACTTTCATTTGATCTCCTGTTCGAGTTCCCTCTCGTCCTTGGATACCCCCTGGCTTCACAGCCATAACCCTCACATCGACTGGTCTGTGGGCACTATCAAGCAGTGGGGTCCTACATGCCAAGCTACTTGTATTTTCCAGAATTCCCGAGTTCTACTCCGAGTCTTTAGAATCCATCGACCTGACCCGAGTTCCCGAGTGTTACCATGACCTCAAACTGGTGTTTAGCAAACAGAGGGCCACCATGCTACCACCCCATAGATCTTGCGATGCCCCATCGACCTGTTTCCGGGCACTGCCCCTCAGGGTCGGATCTTTTCCCTATCTCCACCCGAGCGAGCTGCTATGGATACCTACATCAAGGACTCTCTGGAAGCAGGCCTCATGCGTCCATCAACCTCCCGAGCGGGAGCAGGGGTTTTTCTTTGTGGCCAAGAAAGATGGTGGATTACGTCCTTGCATCGACTACCGGGGACTCAATGACATAACCGTCCGTAACCGTTACCCGCTACCCCTTATGGCCACAGCCTTGAGCTGCTCAGGAAGCAGTTGTTTTCACTAAGCTTGACCTGCGGAGCATACCATCTTGTGCGGATCAGACCTGGTGAGAGTGGAAGACCGCTTTCAACACGCCTACTGGTCACTATGAATACTTGGTGATGCCCTTCGGCCTGACCAACGCCCCAGCGGTGTTCCAAGCGCTCATAAACGATGTGCTTAGGGATATGCTTAACATATTTGTGTTCGTTTACTTGGATGACATCCTCATCTTTTCGAGCTCCCTTCAAGAACACACTAAGCATGTCAGACAAGTACTCAAACGCCTCCTGGACAGCCATCTGTACGTTAAGCCGGAAAAATGTGAATTCCATTCATCCCGAGTACAATTCCTGGGATTTGTAGTGGAACCCGGTCGAGTCCAAATGGACCCTAGGAAGGTAGGGGCGGTAGCGGATTGGCCCACCCCAAATCCGTTAAGGATGTTCAGCGTTTCCCTGGGCTTCACAAACTTTTACCGCAAGTTCATCAAGAACTTCAGTTTGGTGGCAGCTCCTCTCTCAGCTTTAACCAAAGGTGGCAATGCAAGGTTTGTGTGGGGAAGAGAAGCTGAGACGGCCTTCCAAGGACTCAAGCAGCGCGTCCTCTCTGCTCCCATCCTGATACTACCGACTACGGATGAACCATTTGTGGTGGAGGTAGACGCATCAGAGGTTGGTGTTGGAGCTGTCCTGTCTCAGAGGGGTGAAGACAAGAAGCTTCATCCGTGCGCTTTCTTCTCACACCGGCTTACCCCGACTGAGAGGAACTACGATGTGGGGGATCGTGAACTCTAGCGGTTAAGATGGCATTGAAGGAATGGAGACACTGGCTCGAGGGGGCTTCTCACCCGTTTCAAGTGCTTACGGACCACAAAAATCTGGAGTATATCCAGCAGGCGAAGCGATTGAACTCTAGACAAGCTAGATGGTCTCTTTTCTTCAATCGATTCCAGTTTATCCTCACCTATCGGCCGGGTCGAAGAATCTCAAACCGGATGCCCTGTCCCGAGTCTACGCTCCTGCCATTCGAGATGACACGGACATGCCTGTCCTTCCTGCTGCTAAGATTGTGGCTCCGATCTCGTGGCAGGTTGAGGATACCGTGAGACGTGCTCAAGCTAGCGAACCGGACCCTAAAGGAGGCCCTGCCAATCGGTTGTTTGTCCCCAAGGCAGTGAGGACTCAGGTCCTTCTGTGGGGGCACTCCTCTCGCCTCACCTGTCATCCGGGCGTAGGTCGCACCTTGGAGTTCATCCAGCGTAAGTTCTGGTGGCCTACCATAGAGAAGACGTTGCCACTTTCGTCAATGCCTGCCCGTGTGCTGCCAGGGCAAATCTTCTCACCTCCGCCCTCAAGGACTCCTTCACCTTTACCTGTTCCCCACAGACCCTGGTCCCATATCTCATTGGACTTTATTACTGGACTTCCTCCATCCCATGGCAATACTACTATCCTAGTCATAATCGACAGGTTTTCCAAGGCGGCCAGGTTCGTCCCTCTGACTAAGTTACCTTCTGCCAAGGAAAGCGGCTGAGTTGGTAATTAATCATGTGTTCCGAGTCTTCGGCATTCCTCAAGATGTGGTTTCTGACAGAGGTCCCCAGTTCGCCTCAAGGTTTTGGAAGGCCTTCTGCCAACTCATGGGGGCTTCTGCCAGTCTATCTTCAGGTACCATCCGAGTCCAACGGCCAAACAGAGAGGATGAATCAAGAGCTGGAAACCACCCTCCGATGTATGACTCGTGACAACCCGTCCACATGGTCATCCTTTATTGTTTGGGCCGAATACGCGCACAACACCTTGCGCTCCTCCTCCACTGGTATGTCCCCACACGAGTGTCAGTTTGGCTATGCTCCTCCATTGTTCCCGGACCAGGAGGCAGAAGTCAGAGTGCCTTCAGCCTTGAGGGTTCGTCAGACGCTGTCGGCTTATGTGGAGGAAGACCCGTCTTAATCTGATGCGTTCCTCACAGAGGTATCAACAACAAGCCAACAGACGTCGCCGTCCCGGGCCTACCCTGCGCCCCGGCCAGAGTCTGGCTTTCCACAAGAGACTTACCTCTACGGGTGGAGTCTCGCAAGCTGTCCCAAAATACATCGGTCCCTTCAAGGTTGCCAGGAGAGTTAACCCAGTTTCTTATCGCCTACACTTACCCAGATCCCTTAAGATTAATCCCACATTTCATGTGTCATTGTTAAAACCTGTTGTTTTCTCCCTTGTCCCGGCAGACAGACCTCCCCCTCCGCCTCGTGTCATTGGAGGCCAGCCGCTTATACCGTCCACCGGATACTGGATTCCCGCCGGGTGCCGCGGTCCTGGCAGTATCTGGTGGACTGGGAAGGCTACGGTCCTGAGGAGCGCTCCTGGGTTCCTGCCAAAGACATCCTGGACCCTGACCTCATTCATCAGTTCAGGGTCCTCCACCCTGAGAGAGCTGGTAGGAGACGTCAGGAGCCGTTCCTAGGGGGGATTCTGTCAGGATTTGGCCAGGGTTGTTCCGGGTTTTTGTCAGTAGATGTCCCCATTGTGCTTTTTGTCCCTGTGTTTTCCTTGATCCCCATTATTATTTGCACCTGTGTCTCGTTTCCCCTGATTGTATTTAAACCTTTGTTTCCCTCAGTTCTGTGCTCTGTGTTTGTATGTTAGCACCCTGCCCTAGTGTTCTGTGTGCTCTTGTCGATTCCGGGTGAAGTTCTTGTGGTATTCTGTTTTTTGTTTTTGTTTATTTTTTGGTGAGTTTCTTTTGAGGTCTTTTTGTGTTTTTCCTACCACCTTTTGGATTTGCCATTTTTTGTATTTTAGGATTTTTCTTTATTAAATACACCGTCTTAAGTACTGCTGTGTCTGCCTCATCTTCTGGGTTCTGCTGACTATTCGTGGCTCAGTTGGTTAAGTGACTGTTTCTCACTCGGAGACCCAGGTTGAAACCGGGTCCTGACAATTGGGCTTATTAGATAGGCTTTTTTATAATTTCAGGTTTTTGCTCTATTCATCCAAAACAGAGCATGATTATGTTAAAACATACAGTATAATTTAACAGGTGAACAGATGAAAGTGTGGTCGTAACATGATGTTGTGACATGCGGTCACATGATATTATTTTAATCGGCATCAGTGTCTCACTTAAATATATGGCTCATGCACTGTACATGTGCACCACACTTATGTATTGAATACTATGTGATAAGTGCATGTGTAAGAGTATATAAAGTATGCTAATGTAAAAAGTTATTTAAAGTAGTTTGTGGTATCTGTACATTACTTTACTCTTTATATTTCTAGCAACTTTTACTTAAAAAATGAACAAATTAGCCTCTTCTGTACGTTTCAATCTGTACACGCAGATGCAGTAGCCATCTGACATAAAGAAATGCATGTCGGTGTCATAGCAGGCCACCAGCATACCTCTATTTCTCTATCTCTCTGGGGTTAGGCCTATGCTTCTCTTCCTTTATATACAGTGAGGGAAAAAAGTATTTGATCCCCTGCTGATTTTCTGTAAGTTTGCTCACTGACAAAGAAATGATCAGTCTATAATTTGAATGGTAGGTTTATTTGAACAGTGAGAGACAGAATAACAAAAAAAATCCTGAAAAACGCATGTCAAAAATGTTATAAATTGATTTGCATTTTAATAGGAAATATAGTGTTTGACCCCTCTGCAAAACCGACTTAGTTCCTAGTGGCAAAACCCTTGTTGGCAATCACAGAGGGTCAGAGCGTTTCTTGTAGTTTGCTACTAGGTTTGCACACATCTCAGCAGGGATTTTGTCCCACTCCCTCTGCCAGATTTCTCCAAGTCATTAAGGTTTCGAGGCTGACGTTTGGCTTCAACCCAGCTTCCATCCCCTCCACAAGATTGTCTATGGGATTAAAGGTCTTAAGACTGGGTAGGCACTCCAGGACCTTATGCGGTTCTTCTTGAGCCCCTTTGTTGCCTTGGCCGCCGTGTTTTGGGTCATTGTCATGCTGGAACAACCATCCACGACCCATTGTCATCCCAGCGTTCATCCCAAAGGTGTTTGACGGGTTGACGTTAGGCCTAAAAGCAAGCCAGTCAAGCTCTTCCACACCGATCTCTTAAAACCATTTCTATAGAACTTGCTTGTGCACGTACAAGGGCAAGTAGTGTTCTCCGGGCATCCGCCAAACCCAGATTCGTCTGTTGGACTGCCAGATGGTGAGGCGTGATTCATCACTCCAGAGAACGCATTTCCACTGCTCAAAGAGTCCAATGGCGGCGAGCTTTACACCACTCCAGCCAACGCGCTTGGCATTGCGCATGGTGATCTTAGGCTTGTGTGCAAGAATTTAAAAAAAAACAGAGCAAACTAGAATGCAAACTGTTTGGCCCTAAACAAAGAGTACACATTGGTAGAATACCTGACCACTGTCACTGACCCAAACTTAAGCAAAGCTTTGATTATGTACAGACTCAGTGAGTATAGACCTGGCTCTCAAAAGAAGACCGGCTATATGCACACTGCCCACAGAATGAGGAGGAAACTGAGCTATACTTCTCAACTTCCTGCCAAATGAATGAACATATTTGAGACAGATTTTTCCCTCAGATTACATCCACAAATCATTTGAAAACAAATCATATTTTGGGTGAAATACCACAGTGTGCAATCAAAGCAGTAACATTTGTGACAAGAAAAATTCAGCCAGTGAGTTTTCTTATCACTTTAAATATTTGCACATCGTACGCTGCATATAGACATAATATGACATTTGAGATGTCTCTCTCATTTTGGAACTTGTGAATGTTATATTTACTGTTCACTTTTTTGTTTATTTCACTTTTGTTTATCCATTTCACTTTCTTTGGAAATGTAAACATATGTTTCCCATGCCAATAAGGCTCCTTGAATTGAATTGAGAGAGACAGTCTGATCTGAGAGAGTCTTCGAAAGAGAGGGGGAGTGTGTCCTGAATCTATGATTGGGGATTGACTGAGGGCTGTATAGTGGGGTGTACCCCTCTCCTGTGTGTTGTGGTTATGATCGTGGTTATGAGGCTAACAGCTGGGTTGTTATGATAACCATGTGGCGGCTCGGCAACATGTTTCCGTGGTCATGGGTAGAAGGGGCGCAGGGCTGCCGTTACGACCCTGACTCCCTGAGAGGTTGGCACTCCTCAATGACAGAAAATGTAAATGTGTGTGTGTGTGTGTGTGTGTGTATCAGAAAGAAGGGAAATGTTGTGAGTCTGGTTGTGTAGGCT
Organism: Oncorhynchus masou masou; assembly: GCF_036934945.1. NCBI lineage: Eukaryota > Metazoa > Chordata > Actinopteri > Salmoniformes > Salmonidae > Oncorhynchus > Oncorhynchus masou. The sequence continues at coordinate 11,850 of NW_027011800.1, read as the reverse complement.
ATAGTAATGTGTTATTAATTACGTTTTAGCTAGGGTTGGGTGTAGATGCAGCAGAGATGCTGTAATTCAAGCACTATTGTCCTGTCATGACGTTGCCCTCTTTGAGTACAGCGAGCACCATCCCCCGCTTTCTGCTTCTACAACCAGACTGCCGTGGTCAGAGTGAGGTCGTAAATTCCGAAGGAAGACAATGCCTCATGGCCACACAGTATTAGAGAGGGTAAACTTTCGCAGAGGACAAAGGAAATCCTTCCACCTCACAGAACTTGAGGTACAGAACAAATGTCATCAACTGGTGCGTTTGTCACAACTTGGGAAGCTCAAGGGAGATGGTGTGGACACATTACCACTAACGCTGTTTATATAGTAGCCTCAGATATGAGGTTTACTGTCACTTTCTTACCCAAATATATTAGCAGCTTTCTGCTTTGTCCACTAAATAAAAAAAGACACAATTAATACAAAGGTTTATCTTAGGCTTGTGGACTGAGCACAGAGTTCACATTGCTTGATGCCACCTTCAACTGGAATCAAGATCATCACTGCACTGATGGAACTGTGTTTCATGTTTAACTCTGAAAGTGTTTCGTGGGTGATTGTTCCTGTCTGTGTGTTTAGTTTCACTAGACAGGCTTTAGTTTTTCACGTTTCCGTCTGCTGTTTTAATCTGTACATTCAATATTTTCATGTCAAGTCATTTTCCATCATTAAACATGAGCAACGCACTGCTGCATTTTGGTCCGCTCCTTCTTCAACAGAATAACGCTGTTATTTACATTAATTGTTGTATAAGAGGAATGAGTGAGTATTATACTGTTTGTATAATTGTGTAATTGGTGGACTGTTTAATGAAGAAAAATACAATCCCTTTGATTTGAACTAAATCAGAGGACTGCCCCTGAGCCCAGTTAGGGTCAGACGTCCTGGGACAGCCCTTTCTGCCATTTCCAAATAAAACCAACTTTGAGAAATTATCAGCAGACCATGTTTTTCTACATTAGGAGGACTAAGGTTGTTGACCAAGCTTACCTCAATTACGAGAGGGCTGCAGAGATGTAGGCCATTGCTGAACCTTAACCATACCACGCGTTAAACTCTTAGACTATCGATACAGACAGAATGAGAACAAGTCTTTGATACTAATTACTAGTCTGCAGCTAGGAATTCGGGCATCATTGAACGCGAAGAACGACAACCGCTGAAACACCCATTCTATAACGAATGTCACTTTGAACTATCCCCTCTAACCAAGACAGAGAGAGGGAGGGAGAGAGACGGACCATTCTACAAAAGAAAGACTTTTCACCAGCGATCAAGACGACACACTGAGAGTAAATATATATATTGATTACAATTGTTCATGAATAAGTGAGCGTTCATGTGTAAGGGATTAGCATTTTAGTTGTTATAATTAACTCTGTAGGGACTTCTTAGTCGACCCCCATTGCCCCTTTGTCTAACAAGCTGCCATGCCGGTTCAGCCCACTAGGGCACATTCTATCATTTCTTGTAACCATATTTACTGTTTGTTTATGCATTTCTGTGAATTACTTAGTTAGTAATAAATAAATTATTTAAGACAATTGATGTATGGATGACTCATAGTGAAGACTGAAAACCAACAATTTATGACGTTTGGAATGAGACTAAATATGAGGTAAAAATAAATAAATCATTAATCAGAAGACTATTGATCAGATATGAAAATATCTGAAAGGTTATATTGGGAAATTATAGCTTTGTAACCTGATACTTTCCTTTGGTGACCCTATTTCCTAGTTAATTACAGTTACACGATTAATTAGATTGATCGCCAGTTATACTAATTACAGGAATCTTTGATAAAACTATGACTTCAATTTAATGATAGTAAAGATACGACAGTACTTACTGTAAAACATCACAGCATTGCTGTACATTAACGCTAAGGATGCTGTAATATGTTTTACATTACGGTAAGGAAAATAGTACTGTAAAATATATTACGTACTCTGCTTTAGCAAAAATGACATTATTAAGCTGGCAACTCCTGGTGCCACTATAATGCTGTTATAATAGATGAAAATTCGAAATGTAGTTGACATTAAATGAAAGTGTAGCTGACATGAGTTGCTCATGGTCATGTGATGAGGTACACCCGCCTGCGACTTCAAAATTAGTGTTGGCCCTCTTGCTGCAGGTATTCTAGGCGTATGGTATTCTAGTTGTTAAGAGCAAATGGGAAGAAAATCTGATGGAGTCTGCAAAGAATCTGAGATCACGAGATTTGTCTTCCAACAAGACAATGATCCAAAAACATAAAGGAAAATCTACAACTAAAAGTCAAACATATCCAGGTGTTAGAATGGCCAAGTCAAAGTCCAGACCTGAATCCAATCGAGAATCTGTGGAAAGAACTAAAACTGCTGTTCACAAATGCTCTCCATCCAACCTCACTGAGCTCGAGCTGTTTTGCAAGGAGGAATGGGAAAAAATTTCGTCTCTCAATGTGCAAAACTGATAGAGACATGCCCCAGCGACTTACAGCTGTAATCGCAGCAAAAGGTGAGCTGTAGCAAAGTATTAACTTAAGGGGCTGAATAATTTTGCACGCCCAATTTTTCAGTTTGAAATATCCAGTAAATGTTGTTCCACTTCATGATTGTGTCCCACTTGTTGTTGATTCTTTACAAAAAAATACAGTTTTATATCATTATGTTTGAAGCCTGAAATGTGGCAAAAGGTCGCAAAGTTCAAGGGGGCCGAATACTTTCGCAAGGCACTGTATATGGGGCTTTGGTGATAAAACGGATGGCACTGTGATAGACAGCATCCAGATCGCTGAGTAGAGTTTTGGAGGCTATTTTGTAAATGACATTGCTGAAGTCGAGCATCGGAAGGATAGTCAGTTTTCCCCGGGTATGTTTGGCAGCGTGAGTGAATGAGGCTTGGTTGAGAATAGGAAGTCTATTCTAGATTTAATTTAGGATTGGAGATGCTTAATATGAGTATGGATGGAGAGCTTATAGTCTAGCCAGACACCTAGGTATTTGTAGTTGTCCACATATTCTAAGTCAGAACCGTCCAGGGTAGTGATGCTCGTCAGGCGGGCGGGTGCAGGCAGCGATTGGTTGAAGAGCATGCATTTAGTTTTACTAGCGTTTAAGAGCAGTTGGAGGCCACGGAAGGAGTGTTGTATGGGATTGAAGCTCGTTTGGAGATTTGTTAGGGGGCAGCATTTTCACTTTTGCTAATAGCACTCACTGTTGCCCATAGTGGCCAATTATGAAGGCATTTCTCAACATCCTCAGGACATGGATAGACATCCAATTTCCACGATCTCCCTGGACAATGGCCTGATGATTTTTCATGAGCACATCATCACGTTGTCTATGTTTGTGTGTGTGTGTATGTGTGATGAAGGCGTGTGTGTATCTGTACGACGGTGTGTGTGGCTGTGTGTTCTTTTATGTATGATAAAGCTCCTCTGTACTACTCTGCAGTCATCAGTAAAATAACACAAGTTCATGTCAAGAGCTGATCAGATATTCTGCTCACTCTTTGAGAATCGTTTCCATAATAACTTATGTTATATGTATCTTATATCTTCTAAATCTGATCTGAAAGCTGAGGCTTTCAGTACATCACTTTAATATAATGAATCATGCAATAATTCACAAGTTTCTCTTATAGACAATAACACACAGGCAAGTACACAGTACACACGCACACAACAGGGCCCCTTCCAAATAATGTCAATTCTGTATATAAGCACCCGGGGCTTTTCCCACAGTTTGGTCTGCTCCTCTGTTGAAACCACTGATTGTTAATGATGGACATAATCCATGAAACACAATCTTATGAATGATCATTTTGAAGACAGTCCAACACAGATGCATGAATGTTAACACAGACACTGGGAATATTCACTCACTCTGGATCCAGACAATTCAAACCCTGCTGAAATCAATCAATGAACAAAACCATACATTCCTGCCATGGTTATACTATGACTATTGGTAACCACGGTTTCAGGCTGACTGTGCTTTAGACAGAGCATTGAGCAACACTGAACCAGTTAGTGGAAGAGAAGTTACATGCAAGGAAAGAATACTACACAATGATAGCTTTCAATCATAATGTGAGATGTGTGTTTGTGACACAAACGACACATAGAGACAGACAGCTAGACATACACACTGCCATTACATAAGAGTAAGATGTGTCTTTAACAGTAGGAAAGGAGGAAGAAGGGAGGGTGGCAGGGAGAGAGGGAGGGAAGTAGGGAGCAAAGTGGGAAAGGAGGGAAGGGGGTGGTAGGACTGGTGCCATTTCTTTGCTGAGAGAGAGGGATTTCACAGAGCAGATGTTAATCTTCCTGACAAAAAGAAAAGTAGACATCCCTCCATCCCGTTAGCTCTGTTTGTGACTGTTCTGTCCGCCTGTTCTCCGGTATGTGTCATGCATAATTTAACAATGAGACAATCATCTAAAGACAGACAGGGTTTGTGTGTGAGTGAGTGTGTGAGAGAGAGAGAGAGATTCACTATCTGGCAGTCTAATGGACAAATCTGGGTTTGGCGGATGACGGGAGAACGCTACCTGCCCCATTGCATAGTGCCAACTGTAAAGTTTGGTGGAGGAGGAATAATGGTCTGGGGCTGTTTTTCATGGTTCGGGCTAGGCCCCTTAGTTCTAGTGAAGGGAAATCTTAACGCCACAGCATACAATTACATTCTAGATGATTCTGTTCTTCGATCTTTGTGGCAATAGTTTGGGAAAAGCCCTGTCCTGTTTCAGCGTGACTATACCCCTGTGCACAAATCGAGGTCCAAATAGAAATGGATTGCCGAGATCGGTGTGGAGGAACTTGACTAGCTTGCAGAGAACCGTGACCTCAACCCCTTCAAACACCTTTTGGATGAATTGGAATGCAGACTGTGTGCCAAGCCTAATCGTCCAACATCAGTGCTCGACCTCATTAATGCTCTTGTGGCTGAAGGGAAGCAAGTCCCTGCAGCAATGTTCCAAAATCTAGAGGAATGCCTCCCAGAAGAGTGGAGGCTGTTATAGTAGTAAAGGTGGGATCAACTCCATATTAATGCCCATGATTTTGGAATGAGATGTTGGATGAGTAGGTGTCCACATATTTTTGGTCATGTAGTGTATATCTTGAAAACTTGATTGCTGAAATGCAAAACATATTGGGACTAAATCAACAATAGACTCATGAAAAAAATACCAAAATATAGTTTTTGGTTGGAGTTTTCCTTTAAAGGATAGTCTTATTCTGCGCTGGTGGTTGTGTTCAGTGGTGGTTAGTAGAGTGGTCAAGTCAGACTGGGGATGAGATTGTTAGTAGAGGACCCACTGAGAGTAGTGAGCTTAGGTTGAAGAGAAAGAGAGAGAGACATTAAGAGAGAGATAAATACAGGAAAACTGAGCGAGAATGTGCTTGCAAGAGAAAATGAGAGATTCTCAGAAGGTGAGTGTGCTGAGTCTCTAACTAGAAAAGTTTTTTGGAGAGATACTCCCAGCTGGTAAGAGGGAGGGCTGTGGGACAAAATATTCTCTCTCCTCTCCTTTCCACCCATTCACTCTCAATCTTTTTTGGAGAGATACAGCCAGCCGGTGAGAGGAGGAGGACTGTGAGAGCATATTCCCTATTCACTCTAAATCTATTCTCAAATGTTGTTCTCTCTCGTTTTCCCCTCTCTGCTAGTGCTGCGCTGGGGGTATTGAGTGTAGAGGGCTATATCACCCTGACAGAAAACATAGAAAGAATCCATACATCTCTGCCGCCCACTGTCCACACACACACGCACGCACACACACGCACACACACACACACACACACACACACACACACACACACACACACACACACACACACACACACACACACACACACACACACACACACACACACACACACACGAACAGCCATGATACATAATGCATGGGAGGCGCACACACACACACACATTAGCACACACATGCACGCACCCAAGCACACAAACACACACAATAAATCGCCGCCAGACTAAAAACAGACACCCAAACTTACGGGAAAAAGACATATTGCAGCAGTGCACACTGTTCAAAAAGAGAGGATACTCACAAACATGGACACCAACACTCTCCCATCACTTCATTACATAGGAATGACGTTGGCATATTCCTGAGACTGTGTGTATGCTTGTGTGCGTGAGTGTGTGTGTGTTTTGTACGACGCTGGGTATCATATCAACGGCATTCCTATTAGAGACGGAATACACACACAAATCTGGATGATTTCCCAGTAGGCCTTGGGGGAGGTAATGAGTTTTTAATTGTTTTGGTGGCTTCTGATGACAGATGCACACACACACCCACCACACACACACACACACACACACGCACACACACACACACACACACACACACACACACACACACACACACACACACACACACACACACACACACACACACACACACACACACACACACACACACACACACACACACACACACACAGCCACACAGTTTATTAATGACAGATAAAAATATCTGTTCACATTGTGACAACGCCTCTGGATTTGTTCTTTGTTTTTAATAAACATTTCTCCTCAGTTTCAAAGCCAATAGAGGTACTCATTTTTCTAATCTAGTTTTTTATTTTGTTTTGGTCTTTCATCCTCTTATCTTTTTCTTCTTCCCTGTTAATCCTTTCGTGATCATGAACTCATCCTTTAATTATCATATTCATCGAAGATATCTTTGTCATTACATGACATTTTGATTAGATTATGTAAATTTAGAATGCCTTCCCCTGTGTTTCTGTGAATGTCTGTGTGTGTTTTCCTGCTTGCATTAGTGAGTGTGAGTGTGACCAGTGACCATGTGATACACACAGTGCAGTATGTGATCAGAGACTGTACTGAGATACACAGTGCAGTACCTGATCAGAGACTGTACTGAGATACACAGTATGTGATCAGAGACTGTACTGAGATACACAGTATGTGATCAGAGACTGTACTGAGATACACAGTATGTGATCAGAGACTGTACTGAGATACACAGTATGTGATCAGAGACTGTACTGAGATACACAGTATGTGATCAGAGACTGTACTGAGATACACAGTATGTGATCAGAGACTGTACTGAGATACACAGTGCAGTACGTGATCAGAGACTGTACTGAGATACACAGTATGTGATCAGAGACTGTACTGAGATACACAGTGCAGTACGTGATCAGAGACTGTACTGAGATACACAGTATGTGATCAGAGACTGTACTGAGATACACAGTATGTGATCAGAGACTGTACTGAGATACACAGTATGTGATCAGAGACTGTACTGAGATACACAGTATGTGATCAGAGACTGTACTGAGATACACAGTATGTGATCAGAGACTGTACTGAGATACACAGTACGTGATCAGAGACTGTACTGAGATACACAGTATGTGATCAGAGACTGTACTGAGATACACAGTATGTGATCAGAGACTGTACTGAGATACACAGTATGTGATCAGAGACTGTACTGAGATACACAGTGCAGTACGTGATCAGAGACTGTACTGAGATACACAGTATGTGATCAGAGACTGTACTGAGATACACAGTGCAGTACGTGATCAGAGACTGTACTGAGATACACAGTGCAGTACGTGATCAGAGACTGTACTGAGATACACAGTGCAGTACGTGATCAGAGAATGTACTGAGATACACAGTGCAGTATGTGATCAGAGACTGTACTGAGATACACAGTATGTGATCAGAGACTGTACTGAGATACACAGTATGTGATCAGAGACTGTACTGAGATACACAGTATGTGATCAGAGACTGTACTGAGATACACAGTATGTGATCAGAGACTGTACTGAGATACACAGTATGTGATCAGAGACTGTACTGAGATACACAGTATGTGATCAGAGACTGTACTGAGATACACAGTATGTGATCAGAGACTGTACTGAGATACACAGTATGTGATCAGAGACTGTACTGAGATACACAGTATGTGATCAGAGACTGTACTGAGATACACAGTATGTGATCAGAGACTGTACTGAGATACACAGTATGTGATCAGAGACTGTACTGAGATACACAGTATGTGATCAGAGACTGTACTGAGATACACAGTATGTGATCAGAGACTGTACTGAGATACACAGTGCAGTACGTGATCAGAGACTGTACTGAGATACACAGTGCAGTACGTGATCAGAGACTGTACTGAGATACACAGTGCAGTACGTGATAAGAGAATGTACTGAGATACACAATGCAGTATGTGATCAGAGACTGTACTGAGATACACAGTATGTGATCAGAGACTGTACTGAGATACACAGTATGTGATCAGAGACTGTACTGAGATACACAGTATGTGATCAGAGACTGTACTGAGATACACAGTGCAGTACGTGATCAGAGACTGTACTGAGATACACAGTATGTGATCAGAGACTGTACTGAGATACACAGTACGTGATCAGAGACTGTACTGAGATACACAGTACGTGATCAGAGACTGTACTGAGATACACAGTGCAGTACGTGATCAGAGACTGTACTGAGATACACAGTGCAGTACGTGATCAGAGACTGTACTGAGATACACAGTGCAGTACGTGATCAGAGACTGTACTGAGATACACAGTGCAGTACGTGATCAGAGACTGTACTGAGATACACAGTGCAGTATGTGATCAGAGACTGTACTGAGATACACAGTGCAGTACGTGATCAGAGACTGTACTAAGATACACAGTATGTGATCAGAGACTGTACTGAGATACACAGTGCAGTACGTGATCAGAGATTGTACTGAGATACACAGTATGTGATCAGAGACTGTACTGAGATACACAGTACGTGATCAGAGACTGTACTGAGATACACAGTGCAGTATGTGATCAGAGACTGTACTGAGATGCACAGTGCAGTACGTGATCAGAGACTGTACTGAGATACACAGTGCAGTACGTGATCAGAGACTGTACTGAGATACACAGTGCAGTACGTGATCAGAGACTGTACTGAGATACACAGTGCAGTATGTGATCAGAGACTGTACTGAGATACACAGTGCAGTACGTGATCAGAGACTGTACTGAGATACACAGTGCAGTATGTGATCAGAGACTGTACTGAGATACACAGTGCAGTATGTGATCAGAGACTGTACTGAGATACACAGTGCAGTATGTGATCAGAGACTGTACTGAGATACACAGTGCAGTACGTGATCAGAGACTGTACTGAGATACACAGTGCAGTACGTGATCAGAGACTGTACTGAGATACACAGTGCAGTATGTGATCAGAGACTGTACTGAGATACACAGTGCAGTACGTGATCAGAGACTGTACTGAGATACACAGTGCAGTACGTGATCAGAGACTGTACTGAGATACACAGTATGTGATCAGAGACTGTACTGAGATACACAGTATGTGATCAGAGACTGTACTGAGATACACAGTATGTGATCAGAGACTGTACTGAGATACACAGTATGTGATCAGAGACTGTACTGAGATACACAGTATGTGATCAGAGACTGTACTGAGATACACAGTATGTGATCAGAGACTGTACTGAGATACACAGTATGTGATCAGAGACTGTACTGAGATACACAGTGCAGTACGTGATCAGAGACTGTACTGAGATACACAGTGCAGTACGTGATCAGAGACTGTACTGAGATACACAGTGCAGTATGTGATCAGAGAATGTACTGAGATACACAATGCAGTATGTGATCAGAGACTGTACTGAGATACACAGTGCAGTATGTGATCAGAGACTGTACTGAGATACACAGTATGTGATCAGAGACTGTACTGAGATACACAGTACGTGATCAGAGACTGTACTGAGATACAGTGCAGTACGTGATCAGAGACTGTACTGAGATACACAGTATGTGATCAGAGACTGTACTGAGATACACAGTATGTGATCAGAGACTGTACTGAGATACACAGTGCAGTATGTGATCAGAGACTGTACTGAGATACACAGTGCAGTACGTGATCAGAGACTGTACTGAGATACACAGTGCAGTATGTGATCAGAGACTGTACTGAGATACACAGTGCAGTACGTGATCAGAGACTGTACTGAGATACACAGTGCAGTATGTGATCAGAGAATGTACTGAGATACACAATGCAGTATGTGATCAGAGACTGTAAAGAGATACACAGTGCAGTATGTGATCAGAGACTGTACTGAGATACACAGTGCAGTACAGTATGTGATCAGACACTGCACTGAGATACACAGTGCAGTATGTTATCAAGTCAAAATTAAATCATGTTTTATTGGTCACATACACATGGTTAGCAGATGATAATGCTAGTGTAGCGAAATACTTGTGCTTCTAGTTAATATCTAACAAGTAATCTAACAATTGTCCAACAACTACCTAATACACACACATTTAAAGGGATGGGAAAAATAATATGACATATTAATATATTGATGAGCTATGGCCGAGCTGCATAGTGCAAGGTGCAATAGATGGTATAAGGTACAGTATATACATATCAGATGTTGCACTGAGATACACAGTGTGATGTGCGACATAGGCACTAGTACTACTGTACTAATACTGTAGGAAATCCTTTACATAACGTTTAAGCTGTGGCTTGAGGCAGAGTTTGTCAGCATGCATGTGTGACAGTGGGATGTACAGCGTCTTTGTGAACGTGTGTTTGCGTTTGTGTGCATGATGAAGGAGCGTGTGTGTGTGTGTGCAGGCACGTGCAGAGACAGGGGTCTACCTGTGCCCGAGCACCTGCCCCTTTTCCCTTCCACTCGCCAAGTGCCCATTTGGGTGGTGGTATAACTACATATATATATATATACATACACACACACATTTTTAAAACTTCTTAGGGCAACAGCCAGTGATATGACAACTGCCAGTTTAAGTGCAGAGCGCCAAATTCAAACAGCAGAAATAGGACTTCATATTACACAATACATGTATGTTTTGTTCGATAAAGTGCGTATTTATATCATAAAATCTCAGTATACATTGGCGTGTTATGTTCACTAGTTCCAAAAACATCCGGTGATAATGCAGAGAGCCACATAATTTTACAGAAATACTCATTATAAATGTCGATGAAAATACAATTGTTAGACATGGAAATATAAATACACTTCTCCTTAATGCAACCCCTGTGTCAGATTTCAAAAAAGCTTTACAGAAAAAGCAAACCATACAATAATCTGAGAGCGTCGCTCAGTAAACAAATAGAGATATCCGACATGTTGGAGTCAACAAAAATCTGAAATAACATTATAAATATTCACTTACCTTTGATGGTCTTCATCAGAATGCACGCCCAGGAATCCCAGTTCCACATTAAATGTTTGATTTGTTCGATAATGTCCATCATTTATGTCCAAAGAGCTACTTTTGTTAGCACGTTTGGTAAACAAATCCAAAGTCATGAAGCGCGTTCCCGAGTTGCAGACGAAATTTCAAAAGTTCCGTTACTGTCGGTAGAAACATGTGAAACAATGTATGGAATCAGACTTTAGGATGTTTTTAACATGAAACTTAAATAATATTCCAACCGGAGAAATCCTTTGTCTTCAGAAAAGCAAAGGAACGCAGCTATCTCTCATGTGAAATGAGCGTGACCAGCGCGTGACTGCTGGCAGACCTCTGACTCATTCCTCTCTCATTCGGTCCCACTTCACAGTAGAATCCTCAAGCAAGTTTCTAAAGACGGTTGACATCTGGTGGAAGCCTTAGGAAAGTGCAACATAACCAATATCCCACTGTGTATTCAATAGGGGCTGGGTGGAAAATCGACCAACCTCAGC
>NW_027011799.1:0-22159 GCF_036934945.1 Oncorhynchus masou masou | reverse complement strand
CATACTATGACCAATAAGCATACTAACTATATCTACTAACTACTCCATACTGACTATATCCATACTATGACCAATAAGCATACTAACTATATCTACTAACTACTCCATACTAACTATATCTACTAACTACTCCATAATAACTATATCTACTAACTACTCCATACTGTGACCAATAAGCATACTAACTATATCTACTAACTACTCCATACTAACTATATCTACTAACTACTCCATAATAACTATATCTACTAACTACTCCATACTATGACCAATAAGCATACTAACTATATCTACTAACTACTCCATACTGACTATATCCATACTGTGACCAATAAGCATACTAACTATATCTACTAACTACTCCATACTGACTATATCCATACTATGACCAATAAGCATACTAACTATATCTACTAACTATATCTACTAACTATATCTACTAACTATATCCATACTATGACCAATAAGCATACTAACTATATCTACTAACTATATCCATACTATGACCAATAAGCATACTAACTATATCTACTAACTACTCCATACTAACTATATCTACTAACTACTCCATACTATGACCAATAAGCATACTAACTATATCTACTAACTACTCCATACTAACTATATCTACTAACTACTCCATACTGACTATATCCATACTATGACCAATAAGCATACTAACTATATCTACTAACTACTCCATACTGTGACCATTAAGCATACTAACTATATCTACTAACTATATCCATACTAACTATATCTACTAACTACTCCATACTATGACCAATAAGCATGCTAACTATATCCATACTATGACCATTAAGCATGCTATATACTCAATTCACATCACAAATAGTCCGGTTAGTGTGAGTATTCGAACACAGCTCAGGAGTCATGCCAACGTAATGACCAACTTCCACCATATTGTTTTCACTGGTCAAGTCTTTTCCAATCATTTCAGATGAAGGAGACCGTTTAAAAAAATATATAAAATACAGTGCCTTGCGAAAGTATTCGGCCCCCTTGAACTTTGCGACCTTTTGCCACATTTCAGGCTTCAAACATAAAGATATAAAACTGTATTTTTTTGTGAAGAATCAACAACAAGTGGGACACAATCATGAAGTGGAACGACATTTATTGGATATTTTAAACTTTTTTTTAACAAATCAAAAACTGAAAAATTGGGCGTGCAAAATTATTCAGCCCCCTTAAGTTAATACTTTGTAGCTCCACCTTTTGCTGCGATTACAGCTGTAAGTCTCTTGGGGTATGTCTCTATCAGTTTTGCACATCGAGAGACTGACATTTTTTCCCATTCCTCCTTGCAAAACAGCTCGGGCTCAGTGAGGTTGTATGGAGAGCATTTGTGAACAGCAGTTTTCAGTTCTTTCCACAGATTCTCGATTGGATTCAGGTCTGGACTTTGACTTGGCCATTCTAACACCTGGATATGTTTATTTTTGAACCATTCCATTGTAGATTGTGCTTTATGTTCTGGATCATTGTCTTGTTGGAAGACAAATCTCCGTCCCAGTCTCAGGTCTTTTGCAGACTCCATCAGGTTTTCTTCCAGAATGGTCCTGTATTTGGCTCCATCCATCTTCCCATCAATTTTAACCATCTTCCCTGTCCCTGCTGAAGAAAAGCAGGCCCAAACCATGATGCTAACACCACCATGTTTGACAATGGGTAAGGTGTGTTCAGTGTGATGAGCTGTGTTGCTTTTACGCCAAACATAATGTTTTGCATTGTTGCAAAAAAGTTCAATTTTGGTTTCATCTGACCAGAGCACCTTCTTCCACATGTTTGGTGTGTCTCCCAGGTGGCTTGGTGCACACTTTAAACAACACTTTTTATGGATATCTTTAAGAAATGGCTTTCTTCTTGCCACTCTTCCATAAAGGCCAGATTTGTGCAATATACTGTTGTTGTCCTATGGACAGAGTCTCCCACCTCAGCTGTAGATCTCTGCAGTTCATCCAGAGTGATCATGGGCCTCTTGGCTGCATCTGATCAGTCTTCTCCTTGTATGAGCTGAAAGTTTAGAGGACGGCCAGGTCTTGGTAGATTTGCAGTGGTCTGATACTCCTTCCATTTCAATATTGTCGCTTGCACAGTGCTCCTTGGGATGTTTAAAGCTTGGGAAATCTTTTTGTATCCAAATCCGGCTTTAAACTTCTTCACAAAAGTATCTCGGACCTGCCTGGTGTGGTCCTTGTTCTTCATGATGCTCTCTGCGCTTTTAACGGACCTCTGAGACTATAACAGTGCAGGTGCATTTATACGGAGACTTGATTACACACAGGTGGATTGTATTTATCATCATTAGTCATTTAGGTCAACATTGGATCATTCAGAGATCCTCATTGAACTTCTGGAGAGAGTTTGCTGCACTGAAAGTAAAGGGGGCTGAATAATTTTGCACGCCCAATTTTTCAGTTTTTGATTTGTTAAAAAAGTTTGAAATATCCAATAAATGTCGTTCCACTTCATGATTGTGTCCCACTTGTTGTTGTTTCTTCACAAAAAAATACAGTTTTATATCTTTATGTTTGAAGCCTGAAATGTGGCAAAAGGTCGCAAAGTTCAAGGGGGCCGAATACTTTCGCAAGGCACTGTAAAAGTGGATAGTGCCCAAGTCTACTGCCTCACCCTGTCTCCCTCTCCCTCTCACCCTGTCTCCCTCTCACCCTGTCTCCCTCTCACCCTGTCTCCCTCTCACCCTGTCTCCCTCTCACCCTGTCTCCCTCTCCTCCTCTCTCCCCCGTGTCTAGGTGATGCGTTCCTACTTCAAGCGTGCCGACCCGTTCTTCGACGAGCAGGAGAACCACAGTCTGATTGGAGTGGCCAACGTGTTTCTGGCCTGTCTCTTCTACGACGTCAAGCTGCAGTACGCTGTACCCATCATCAACCAGAAGGGAGAGGTGTGTGTGTGTGTGTGCGTGTGTGTGTGTGTGTTCATTCTATCGCATTAAGCTGCAGTACGCTGTACCCATCATCAACCAGAAGGGAGAGGTGTGTGTGTGTGTGTGTGTGTGTGTGTTCATTCTATCGCATTAAGCTGCAGTACGCTGTACCCATCATCAACCAGAAGGGAGAGGTGTGTGTGTGTGTGTGTGTGTGTGTGTGTGTGTGTGTGTGTGTGTGTGTGTGTGTGTGTGTGTGTGTGTGTGTGTGTGTGTGTGTGTGTGTGTGTGTTCATTCTATCGAATTATGCTGCAGTGCCTGTCATCAATCAGATTACGTGGGTGACATGTCAGACAAATTATACTAAATGTTCAGTCATGAGTTAACCTTATACACTCGTACAGGTTGAATATGGCAGAATTGGACATAAATGCCTACATTTGGAGCTCAGTGTCTGTACAGTAACATGCTATAGATGAGGTCAGAGCTCAGTGTCTGTACAGTAACATGCTATAGATGAGGTCAGAGCTCAGTGTCTGTACAGTAACATGCTATAGATGAGGTCAGAGGTCAGTGTCTGTACAGTAACATGCTATAGAAGAGGTCAGAGCTCAGTGGCTGTACAGTAACATGCTATAGATGAGGTCAGAGCTCAGTGTCTGTACAGTAACATGCTATAGATGAGGTTAGAGCTCAGTGTCTGTACAGTAACATGCTATAGAAGAGGTCAGAGCTCAGTGTCTGTACAGTAACATGCTATAGATGAGGTCAGAGCTCAGTGTCTGTACAGTAACATGCTATAGATGAGGTTAGAGCTCAGTGTCTGTACAGTAACATGCTATAGATGAGGTCAGAGCTCTGTGTCTGTACAGTAACATGCTATAGAAGAGGTCAGAGCTCAGTGTCTGTACAGTAACATGCTATAGAAGAGGTCAGAGTTCAGTGTCTGTACAGTAACATGCTATAGATGAGGTCAG
Source organism: Oncorhynchus masou masou (assembly GCF_036934945.1). NCBI lineage: Eukaryota > Metazoa > Chordata > Actinopteri > Salmoniformes > Salmonidae > Oncorhynchus > Oncorhynchus masou. The sequence goes on along the minus strand of NW_027011799.1, from coordinate 18,272 downwards.
AGCTCAGTGTCTGTACAGTAACATGCTATAGAAGAGGTCAGAGTTCAGTGGCTGTACAGTAACATGCTATAGATGAGGTCAGAGCTCAGTGGCTGTACAGTAACATGCTATAGATGAGGTCAGAGCTCAGTGGCTGTACAGTAACATGCTATAGATGAGGTCAGAGCTCAGTGGCTGTACAGTAACATGCTATAGAAGAGGTCAGAGCTCAGTGGCTGTACAGTAACATGCTATAGATGAGGTCAGAGCTCAGTGGCTGTACAGTAACATGCTATAGATGAGGTCAGAGTTCAGTGGCTGTACAGTAACATGCTATAGAAGAGGTCAGAGTTCAGTGGCTGTACAGTAACATGCTATAGATGAGTCAGAGCTCAGTGGCTGTACAGTAACATGCTATAGATGAGGTCAGAGCTCAGTGGCTGTACAGTAACATGCTATAGATGAGGTCAGAGCTCAGTGGCTGTACAGTAACATGCTATAGAAGAGGTCAGAGTTCAGTGGCTGTACAGTAACATGCTATAGATGAGGTCAGAGCTCAGTGGCTGTACAGTAACATGCTATAGATGAGGTCAGAGCTCAGTGGCTGTACAGTAACATGCTATAGATGAGGTCAGAGCTCAGTGGCTGTACAGTAACATGCTATAGAAGAGGTCAGAGCTCAGTGGCTGTACAGTAACATGCTATAGATGAGGTCAGAGCTCAGTGTCTGTACAGTAACATGCTATAGATGAGGTCAGAGTTCAGTGTCTGTACAGTAACATGCTATAGATGAGGTCAGAGCTCAGTGGCTGTACAGTAACATGCTATAGATGAGGTCAGAGCTCAGTGTCTGTACAGTAACATGCTATAGAAGAGGTCAGAGCTCCGCCTCTGCTCTTCTGTCTGGGTTTTGATTGACAGTCATTCTGATCTTGAGCACCTCGCTCGACATAAAGTTGCCCCGATCCGTCCCACTGATTGGCCAACTTTAGAAATGTTGTCTGAGTGAGGGAAAATGTTGTACATTTAAGGGGAGTCTATTTAAATATATATATATATAATCCTGTTAAGAATTATAATAAATGCAGCTCTGATGTCATACAAACCAAACACCTGTGAGTCCAAATGTGCATTTTACAGTTACAAATAATGAATCTAATGTCATATACAGTGTCAACGTTTATAATCACTATGTTAGCTGTGGTGACACGGTGTCATACCCTGGGTTGTTCTGAACACAATGAGCCTGTTTGGTCGTGTCACACACACCTGTTTGGTCGTGTCACACACACCTGTTTGGTCGTGTCACACACACCTGTTTGGTCGTGTCACACACACCTGTTTGGTCGTGTCACACACACCTGTTTGGTCGTGTCACACACACCTGTTTGGTCGTGTCACACACACCTGTTTGGTCGTGTCACACACACCTGTTTGGTCGTGTCACACACACCTGTTTGGTCGTGTCACACACACCTGTTTGGTCGTGTCACACACACCTGAATCCTCTCAGGACTGCTTTCTATGGGCACCAATGGGATGATCTGTTTCCCTGAATTACACGTGAAAGCCCAACACTGTAATATCATGTTTTATAACTGAGCTAGTCATGTTGGCCATAGAAGAAGCTTTCAAATGATGCTGTATAAATGGTCTATTGCCTAAACGACAGTTGTGGGGATGCTGGGTTGTGTCCCAAACAATACAACTACAAGTGTCCTTGCTCTAGTTCCTCGACGACTCAGCGAGGAGAGCGCAAACAATACAACTACAAGTGTCCTTGCTCTAGTTCCTCGACGACTCAGCGAGGAGAGCTCAAACAATACAACTACAAGTGTCCTTGCTCTAGTTCCTCGACGACTCAGCGAGGAGAGCGCAAAAAAAGCAACCGTATAGTTGAAGACTCTTCTTTGAGTCATAAAAGTGCATTGAAATGACTTAGGAACTGAGAGGTGTGGGGCAACCAGTTCGTCCTCTCACTGAAACCCTTGTTGTTTCTTTGTCTTATGTAAAATCAACAGTGTAAAGTTTGAATTCAGTCTTGTCAGGTGAACTGTTGTGTCCTCACCTTTTTAGTCTAATAATTTCCCTGTGATCTCCAAAATGTTTCCCTTTTCAATTGCTACCATGGGTTATGTATTTTCAGATTTATTCTGTAAGAAACATTTTCAATATATAGGCCAATTCCCAGCAGTGTAAAAGGTTAATGATATTGTGTGTCTTTGTCTCTGTTAGGTGGCAGGGCGTCTCCATGTAGAAGTGTGGCGGGGAAGCGGGGGCTGGAGGAGACCACTGCAGATGGAGAGACTTCATAAATGGAGTGTGTGGTAAGAGATTTTCAACAGAGACACTGAAACCTCCGGTCCTGGAGCACGTTCTGAGAAAAAATGAATAAAATTAAATTTGTCACATGCGGCCGAATACAACAGGTGTAGGTAGACCTTACAGTGAAATGTTTCACTTACAAGCCCTTAACCAACAATGCAGTTTTTAGAAAAAACATTAAAAATAAATGTAAATGTAAGAGATAAGAAATACAAATAATTAAAGAGCAGCAGTAAATAACAATAGTGGGGTTTATACAGGGTGTTACGGTACAGAGTCAATGTGGAGGCTATATACAGGGGGTACCGGTACAGAGTCAATGTGGAGGCTATATACAGGGGGTACCGGTACAGAGTCAATGTGGAGGCTATATACAGGGGGTACCGGTACAGAGTCAATGTGGAGGCTATATACAGGGGGTACCGGTACAGAGTCAATGTGGTCTATATACAGGGTGTTACGGTACAGAGTCAATGTGGAGGCTATATACAGGGTATTACGGTACAGAGTCAATGTGGAAGCTATATACAGGTGGTACTGGTACAGAGTCAATGTGGAGGCTATATACAGGGTATTACGGTACAGAGTCAATGTGGAGGCTATATACAGGGTATTACGGTACAGAGTCAATGTGGGGGCTATATACAGGGGGTACCGGTACAGAGTCAGTGTGGAGGCTATATACAGGGGGTACCGGTACAGAGTCAATGTGGAGGCTATATACAGGGTATTACGGTACAGAGTCAATGTGGAGGCTATATACAGGGTATTACGGTACAGAGTCAATGTGGGGGCTATATACAGGGGGTACCGGTACAGAGTCCGTGTGGAGGCTATATACAGGGGGTACCGGTACAGAGTCAATGTGGAGGCTATATACAGGGTATTACGGTACAGAGTCACTGTGTGGGGGCACCGGTGTCGAGGTCATTGAGGTAATATGTACATGTGGGTAGAGTTATTAAAGTGACTATGCGTAGATGATAACAGAGAGTAGCAGCAGTGTTGAAGGGGGGGACAATGCAACTAGTCTGGGTAGCCATTTGATTAGATGTTCAGGAGTCTGATGGCTTGGGGATAGAAGCTGTTTCGAAGCCTCTTGGACCTAGACTTGGCGCTCCGGTACCGCTTGCCGTGCGGTAGCAGAGAGAACAGTTTATGACTAGACTGTCTGCTGTTTGACTTCCATTTAGCCATCTCTGCTGTGTCCTCTGCAAACAGTCCAAAATCAATACCTAACCACATTTTTACACCCAATGAATCGTTGGATGCTAATGGTTCGATTTTAAAATAGACAGTAATATGTTAGTGTTTTCAAATGTTTGTCTTGTCCTTTTGAAGGGGTGTTTGTTGAATTTCTTTTTTTCTTTTTTCTTTTTTTAAGAACAGTTAAGAACAAATTCTTATTTTCAATGACGGCCTAGGAACAGTGGGTTAACTGCCTGTTCAGGGGCAGAACGACAGATTTGTACCTTGTCAGCTCGGGGATTTGAACTTGCAACCTTCCGGTCACTAGTCCAACGCTCTAACCACTAGGCTACCCTGCCGTCTCTACACTCTAACCACTAGGCTACCCTGCCGCCTCTACACTCTAACCACTAGGCTACCCTGCAGCCTCTACACTCTAACCACTAGGTTACCCTGCCGCCTCTACACTCTAACAACTCGGCTACCCTGCCGCCTCTACACTCTAACCACTAGGCTACCCTGCAGCCTCTACATTCTAACCACTAGGCTACCCTGCCGCCCCATTCAGAATCTATAGCCACTGTGTTCTGGAATGTGTCCATGTATTCTCTGAGTGTCTCCTCCTCTCCTCTCTGTCCAGGTGAGGATCCTGCAGGCTACAGGTCTTCCCCGTCACCTGGGTAACTTTGTGTTCTGCCAGTACCACTTCTGGGGGCAGGATGAGCCTGTGTTCATCGCCCCGGAGATGGAGCCCTCACCTCCATCAGCCATCAGCAAAGAGCCCCTCTGCACCGTGCTGTTTGACAGTAGCAAGGTGAGACTGTGGCTCGGTCACGTAGAGACAGGCATAGAAACCTTGAATAGCCGTAGAGGACAGCAGAGGAGTCTAGAAAAGTCTAAACTTCTGCATGTGTCCTGTGCTATATTGTGTTGGTCGTATTAGATTTGATTAAACAGACTTGTTCTAACTGAAAGCTGGGTGTACAGCTGACAGAAGCAACGTGGGACAATGGGCTAGGCCTGTCACCACAAACACTGAGGCTGACGTTTCCTGGGAACACGGAGGCCCTGGCTCGTCTCCTGGGAAACACGGAGGCCCTGGCTCGTCTCCTGGGAAACACGGAGGCCGTGGGCTCGTCTCCTGGGAAACACGGAGGCCGTGGCTCGTCTCCTGGGAAACACGGAGGCCCTGGCTCGTCTCCTGGGAAACACGGAGGCCCTGGCTCGTCTCCTGGGAAACACGGAGGCCGTGGCTCGTCTCCTGGGAAACACGGAGGCCGTGGCTCGTCTCCTGGGAAACACGGAGGCCCTGGCTCGTCTCCTGGGAAACACGGAGGCCGTGGCTCGTCTCCTGGGAAACACGGAGGCCCTGGCTCGTCTCCTGGGAAACACGGAGGCCGGGGCTCGTCTCCTGGGAAACACGGAGGCCGTGGCTCGTCTCCTGGGAAACACGGAGGCCGTGGCTCGTCTCCTGGGAAACACGGAGGCCCTGGCTCGTCTCCTGGGAAACACGGAGGCCGTGGCTCGTCTCCTGGGAAACACGGAGGCCCTGGCTCGTCTCCTGGGAAACACGGAGGCCCTGGCTCGTCTCCTGGGAAACACGGAGGCCCTGGCTCGTCTCCTGGGAAACACGGAGGCCGTGGCTCGTCTCCTGGGAAACACGGAGGCCCTGGCTCGTCTCCTGGGAAACACGGAGGCCGTGGCTCGTCTCCTGGGAAACACGGAGGCCGTGGCTCGTCTCCTGGGAAACACGGAGGCCGTGGCTCGTCTCCTGGGAAACACGGAGGCCCTGGCTCGTCTCCTGGGAAACACGGAGGCCCTGGCTCGTCTCCTGGGAAACACGGAGGCCCTGGCTCGTCTCCTGGGAAACACGGAGGCCCTGGCTCGTCTCCTGGGAAACACGGAGGCCCTGGCTCGTCTCCTGGGAAACACGGAGGCCCTGGCTCGTCTCCTGGGAAACACGGAGGCCCTGGCTCGTCTCCTGGGAAACACGGAGGCCCTGGCTCGTCTCCTGGGAAACACGGAGGCCCTGGCTCGTCTCCTGGGAAACACGGAGGCCCTGGCTCGTCTCCTGGGAAACACGGAGGCCCTGGCTCGTCTCCTGGGAGACACGGAGGCCCTGGCTCGTCTCCTGGGAGACACGGAGGCCCTGGCTCGTCTCCTGGGAAACACGGAGGCCCTGGCTCGTCTCCTGGGAAACACGGAGGCCCTGGCTCGTCTCCTGGGAAACACGGAGGCCCTGGCTCGTCTCCTGGGAAACACGGAGGCCGTGGCTCGTCTCCTGGGAAACACGGAGGCCGTGGCTCGTCTCCTGGGAAACACGGAGGCCGTGGCTCGTCTCCTGGGAAACACGGAGGCCCTGGCTCGTCTCCTGGGAAACACGGAGGCCCTGGCTCGTCTCCTGGGAAACACGGAGGCCGTGGCTCGTCTCCTGGGAAACACGGAGGCCGTGGCTCGTCTCCTGGGAAACACGGAGGCCCTGGCTCGTCTCCTGGGAAACACGGAGGCCGTGGCTCGTCTCCTGGGAAACACGGAGGCCCTGGCTCGTCTCCTGGGAAACACGGAGGCCGTGGCTCGTCTCCTGGGAAACACGGAGGCCGTGGCTCGTCTCCTGGGAAACACGGAGGCCGTGGCTCGTCTCCTGGGAAACACGGAGGCCCTGGCTCGTCTCCTGGGAAACACGGAGGCCGTGGCTCGTCTCCTGGGAAACACGGAGGCCCTGGCTCGTCTCCTGGGAAACACGGAGGCCCTGGCTCGTCTCCTGGGAAACACGGAGGCCCTGGCTCGTCTCCTGGGAAACACGGAGGCCGTGGCTCGTCTCCTGGGAAACACGGAGGCCCTGGCTCGTCTCCTGGGAAACACGGAGGCCGTGGCTCGTCTCCTGGGAAACACGGAGGCCGTGGCTCGTCTCCTGGGAAACACGGAGGCCGTGGCTCGTCTCCTGGGAAACACGGAGGCCCTGGCTCGTCTCCTGGGAAACACGGAGGCCCTGGCTCGTCCCTGGGAAACACGGAGGCCCTGGCTCGTCTCCTGGGAAACACGGAGGCCCTGGCTCGTCTCCTGGGAAACACGGAGGCCCTGGCTCGTCTCCTGGGAACACGGAGGCCCTGGCTCGTCTCCTGGGAAACACGGAGGCCCTGGCTCGTCTCCTGGGAAACACGGAGGCCCTGGCTCGTCTCCTGGGAAACACGGAGGCCCTGGCTCGTCTCCTGGGAAACACGGAGGCCCTGGCTCGTCTCCTGGGAAACACGGAGGCCGTGGCTCGTCTCCTGGGAAACACGGAGGCCGTGGCTCGTCTCCTGGGAAACACGGAGGCCGTGGCTCGTCTCCTGGGAAACACGGAGGCCGTGGCTGTCTCCTGGGAAACACGGAGGCCGTGGCTCGTCTCCTGGGAAACACGGAGGCCGTGGCTCGTCTCCTGGGAAACACGGAGGCCCTGGCTCGTCTCCTGGGAAACACGGAGGCCGTGGCTCGTCTCCTGGGAAACACGGAGGCCGTGCAGATACTAATCCCTCCAGACATTTGTATGGCTCTTGTTCTGTGTACAACCAGACTTGCTAGGACAGACACACCAACTCAAAACCCGGAAACTTGCAGCTTGTTCTGTATTCTCCCTGATTCTGGGAATCCTTCAACCATGAATTTTTTTTGGAAAAGCCAAAACATTTTGAGAGCGTTTCCAGAGCAAAGTGACATACGTGGCTTCGGAGCTGAGTTGGATCTCATAATCTGACAGAATGGGAGTGATTGTGGGTCCAGTGTTTGTCTCATGTGCCTTTTTGTGTGCTCTGTTTGTTCCCAGGAGATGGAGGTCTGTGTGTCCGAGGAGTTTGTGGAGTTTGTGGCGGAGGGGGCAGTGGCCATCGAGGTATTCGGACATAAGCAGGTCAACCACCGCAGGAACCTGGCTCTCTGGGATCTGGGAGTCATTCAGGCCAAGACACGAACCCTCAGAGAGAGGTAGGTTGGCTGGCTGGCTGGGGGAAGAGGGGTAGGTTGGCTGGCTGGCTGGGGGAAGAGGGGTAGGTTGGCTGGCTGGCTGGGGAAGAGGGGGTAGGCTGGCTGGCTGGCTGGGGGAAGAGGGGGTGGGCTGGTTGGGGGGAAGAGGGGGTAGGCTGGCTGGCTGGTTGGGGGAAGAGGGGTAGGCTGGCTGGCTGGCTGGCTGGGGGAAGAGGGGGTAGGCTGGCTGGCTGGCTGGGGGAAGAGGGGGTAGGCTGGCTGGTTTGGGGAAGAGGGGTAGGCTGGCTGGCTGGCTGGGGGAAGAGGGGGTAGGCTGGCTGGCTGGCTGGGGGAAGAGGGGGTAGGCTGGCTGGCTGGCTGGGGAAGAGGGGTAGGCTGGCTGGCTGGTTTGGGGAAGAGGGGTAGGCTGGCTGGCTGGTTGGGGGAAGAGGGGGTAGGCTGGCTGGCTGGCTGGGGGAAGAGGGGTAGGCTGGCTGGCTGGCTGGGGGAAGAGGGGGTAGGCTGGCTGGCTGGCTGGTTTGGGGAAGAGGGGTAGGCTGGCTGGCTGGTTTGGGGAAGAGGGGTAGGCTGGCTGGCTGGCTGGCTGGGGAAGAGGGGTAGGCTGGCTGGCTGGCTGGGGGAAGAGGGGTAGGCTGGCTGGCTGGCTGGCTGGGGGAAGAGGGGGTGGGCTGGCTGGCTGGCTGGGGGAAGAGGGGGTAGGCTGGCTGGCTGGTTTGGGGAAGAGGGGTAGGCTGGCTGGCTGGTTTGGGAAGAGGGGTAGGCTGGCTGGCTGGGGAAGAGGGGTAGGCTGGCTGGCTGGCTGGGGGAAGAGGGGTAGGCTGGCTGGCTGGCTGGCTGGGGGAAGAGGGGGTGGGCTGGCTGGTTGGGGGAAGAGGGGTAGGCTGGGTGGTTGGGGGAAGAGGGGTGGGCTGGCTGGTTGGGGGAAGAGGGGTAGGCTGGCTGGTTGGGGGAAGAGGGGTGGGCTGGCTGGTTGGGGGAAGAGGGGGTGGGCTGGCTGGTTGGGGGAAGAGGGGTGGGCTGGCTGGTTGGGGGAAGAGGGGTGGGCTGGGTGGCTGGGGGAAGAGGGGTAGGCTGGCTGGGGGAAGAGGTGTAGGCCGATAGGGGTAAACTGGTAGGGGTAGCGGGGTCGGCTGTTGGGGATAGAGGGGTTGGCTCGTAGAGGGGTCGGCTGGTAGGGGTGGAGGGTTTAGGTAGAGGGGTATGCTGGTTGGGGTAAACTGGTAGGGGTGGCAGGGTAGGCTGGTAGGGATAGAGGGGGTGGGGCTAGAAGGGTAGCGGGGTGGGGCTAGAAGGGTAGAGGGGTGGGGGAGGAGGTGGAAACTCAGAGAGGGGTACAGTATTCTGCCCTGGGGGAGAGGGAAGGATGGGTATCCAAAAAGGACATGTGGTTTGCAAACAGGATCACACAGAAAAACAATACATGAAGACGATTCAACTACTGGGTTGGTGTATAACCAGGTGGAGGCAGGTGACTGGAGCTGTGGGTTGGTATATAACCAGGTGGAGCTGTGGGTTGGTGTTTAACCAGGTGGAGCTGTGGGTTGGTGTTTAACCAGGTGGAGCTGTGGGTTTGTATATAACCAGGTGGAGGCAGGTGACTGGAGCTGTGGGTTGGTGTTTAACCAGGTGGAGCTGTGGGTTGGTATATAACCAGGTGGAGCTGTGGGTTGGTGTATAACCAGGTGGAGCTGTGGGTTGGTGTTTAACCAGGTGGAGCTGTGGGTTTGTATATAACCAGGTGGAGGCAGGTGACTGGAGCTGTGGGTTGGTGTTTAACCAGGTGGAGCTGTGGGTTGGTATATAACCAGGTGGAGCTGTGGGTTGGTATATAACCAGGTGGAGGCAGGTGACTGGAGCTGTGGGTTGGTGTTTAACCAGGTGGAGCTGTGGGTTGGTATATAACCAGGTGGAGCTGTGGGTTGTTGTATAACCAGGTGGAGGTGTGGGTTGGTATATAACCAGGTGGAGGTGTGGGTTGGTATATAACCAGGTGGAGGTGTGGGTGGGTGTATAACCAGGTGGAGGTGTGGGTTGGTATATAACCAGGTGGTGGTGTGGGTTGGTATTCAACCAGGTGGAGGTGTGGGTTGGTATACAACCAGGTGGAGCTGTGGGTTGGTATACAACCAGGTGACTGGTGGTGTGGGTGGGTATATAACCAGGTGGAGCTGTGGGTTGGTATATAACCAGGTGACTGGAGATGTGGGTTGGTATATAACCAGGTGACTGGAGCTGTGGGTTGGTATATAACCAGGTGACTGGAGGTGTGGGTTGGTGTATAACCAGGTGACTGGAGGTGTGGGTTGGTGTATAACCAGGTGGAGGTGTGGGTGGGTGTATAACCAGGTGGAGGTGTGGGTGGGTATATAACCAGGTGGAGCTGTGGGTTGGTATATAACCAGGTGGAGGTGTGGGTTGGTATATCACCAGGTGGAGCTGTGGGTGGGTGTATAACCAGGTGGAGGTGTGGGTGGGTGTATAACCAGGTGGAGGTGTGGGTTGGTATATCACCAGGTGGAGCTGTGGGTTGGTATATTACCAGGTGGAGCTGTGGGCTGGTATATCACCAGGTGGAGCTGTGGGTGGGTATATAACCAGGTGGAGCTGTGGGTGGGTATATAACCAGGTGGAGCTGTGGGTGGGTATATAACCAGGTGGAGGTGTGGGTGGGTATATAACCAGTGTGTGTGTGTGTGTGTGTGTGAGACCAGGTGGAGTGAGGTGACTCGTAGATTAGAGCTGTGGGTTCAGGTGTTGGAGCTGAATGAAGCAGGAGAGTTCACCCCTGTAGAGGTCCTACCACCCAAGGACGTCGGCACTGGGGGCCTCTTCCAGCTCAGACAGGTCGGTAGCTTGTTTTCTGTGTGCAGTACAGGACACTGTGTTTTGGCGCGACCTCTTGGGAGTGTCTGCAAGACTTGTTTTATTTGATGTATACTAGATGTTTAGTAGGAAAAGTCTGTGATCCCTGCAGGGCCAGTCTCTAACCTGAACCCTGTCTCCCTCCCCAGGGCCAGTCTCTAACCTGATCCCTGTCTCCCCCTCCCCAGGGCCAGTCTCTAACCTGAACCCTGTCTCCTCCTCCCCAGGGCCAGTCTGTAACCTGAACCCTGTCTCCACCTCCCCAGGGCCAGTCTCTAACCTGATCCCTGTCTCCACCTCCCCAGGGCCAGTCTCTAACCTGAACCCTGTCTCCTCCTCCCCAGGGCCAGTCTGTAACCTGAACCCTGTCTCCACCTCCCCAGGGCCAGTCTCTAACCTGAACCCTGTCTCCACCTCCCCAGGGCCAGTCTCTAACCTGAACCCTGTCTCCTCCTCCCCAGGGCCAGTCTCTAACCTGAACCCTGTCTCCCCCTCCCCAGGGCCAGTCTCTAACCTGATCCCTGTCTCCCCCTCCCCAGGGCCAGTCTGTAACCTGAACCCTGTCTCCCTCCCCAGGGCCAGTCTGTAACCTGAACCCTGTCTCCCCCTCCCCAGGGCCAGTCTCTAACCTGAACCCTGTCTCCTCCTCCCCAGGGCCAGTCTCTAACCTGAACCCTGTCCCCCTCCCCAGGGCCAGTCTCTAACCTGAACCCTGTCTCCCCCTCCCCAGGGCCAGTCTCTAACCTGATCCCTGTCTCCCCCTCCCCAGGGCCAGTCTCTAACCTGATCCCTGTCTCCCCCTCCCCAGGGCCAGTCTCTAACCTGATCCTGTCTCCCCCTCCCCAGGGCCAGTATGTAACCTGAACCCTGTCTCCCTCCCCAGGGCCAGTCTCTAACCTGAACCCTGTCTCCCCTCCCCAGGGCCAGTATGTAACCTGAACCCTGTCTCCCCTCCCCAGGGCCAGTCTCTAACCTGATCCCTGTCCCCTTCCCCAGGGCCAGTCTCTAACCTGAACCCTGTCTCCCTTCCCCAGGGCCAGTCTCTAACCTGATCCCTGTCTCCCCCTCCCCAGGGCCAGTCTCTAACCTGATCCCTGTCTCCCCTCCCCAGGGCCAGTATGTAACCTGAACCCTGTCTCCTCCCTAGGGCCAGTCTCTAACCTGAACCCTGTCTCCCCCTCCCCAGGGCCAGTCTCTAACCTGATCCCTGTCTCCCCTCCCCAGGGCCAGTATGTAACCTGAACCCTGTCTCCTCCTTCCCCCAGGGCCAGTCTCTAACCTGAACCCTGTCTCCTCCTCCCCAGGGCCAGTCTCTAACCTGATCCCTGTCTCCTCCTCCCCAGGGCCAGTCTCTAACCTGAACCCTGTCTCCTCCTTCCCAGGGCCAGTATGTAACCTGATCCCTGTCTCCCCCTCCCCAGGGCCAGTCTCTAACCTGATCCCTGTCTCCTCCTCCCCAGGGCCAGTCTCTAACCTGATCCCTGTCTCCCCCTCCCCAGGGCCAGTATGTAACCTGATCCCTGTCTCCCCCTCCCCAGGGCCAGTCTCTAACCTGATCCCTGTCTCCCCCTCCCCAGGGCCAGTCTCTAACCTGATCCCTGTCTCCTCCTTCCCAGGGCCAGTCTCGTCGTGTTCAGGTGGTGGTCCGGTCCGTTAAGGACTCGGGCACCATGCCTCTCATTGCCACAAAAATCCTCTCTGTTTCCATCGGCAACGTGGAAGTTCGGCAGGCCCGCCCTTCGGATGAGGACATGGACAGCTATCAGGTAACACGGATTGGAATCAGTTTATGGTAGTCTGAGACATTGGGAGAACCTCAATTGTATTTCCTTGACTCCTCGTGTCCTCCCCGTGAGTTGAGTGGAGGGCGGAGGAGATTCTCCCCGTGAGTTGAGTGGAGGGCGGAGGAGATTCTCCCCGTGAGTTGAGTGGAGGGCGGAGGAGATTCTCCCCGTGAGTTGAGTGGAGGAGGAGATTCTCCCCGTGAGTTGAGTGGAGGGCGGAGGAGATTCTCCCCGTGAGTTGAGGACGGAGGAGATTCTCCCCGTGAGTTGAGTGGAGGAGGAGATTCTCCCCGTGAGTTGAGTTGAGGAGGAGATTCTCCCCGTGAGTTGAGTGGAGGAGGAGATTCTCCCCGTGAGTTGAGTGGAGGAGGAGATTCTCCCGTGAGTTGAGTTGAGGAGGAGATTCTCCCGTGAGTTGAGTTGAGGAGGAGATTCTCCCGTGAGTTGAGTTGAGGAGGAGATTCTCCCCGTGAGTTGAGTTGAGGAGGAGATTCTCCCCGTGAGTTGAGTTGAGGAGGAGATTCTCCCCGTGAGTTGAGTTGAGGAGGAGATTCTCCCCGTGAGTTGAGTGGAGGAGGAGATTCTCCCCGTGAGTTGAGTGGAGGAGGAGATTCTCCCCGTGAGTGGAGTGAAGGAGGAGATTCTCCCCGTGAGTTGAGGACGGAGGAGATTCTCCCCGTGAGTTGAGTTGAGGAGGAGATTCTCCCCGTGAGTTGAGTTGAGGAGGAGATTCTCCCCGTGAGTTGAGGACGGAGGAGATTCTCCCCGTGAGTGGAGTGGAGGAGGAGATTCTCCCCGTGAGTGGAGTGGAGGAGGAGATTCTCCCCGTGAGTTGAGTGGAGGGCGGAGGAGATTCTCCCCGTGAGTTGAGTGAAGGAGGAGATTCTCCCCGTGAGTGGAGTGGAGGAGGAGATTCTCCCCGTGAGTTGAGTTGAGGAAAGTAGTCACAGGTTTTTTTCAGTTGGGCACACCGTACCGAAACAACAGAAATGTTGTTCTTATTGGATAAGTTCAGATAGTACCAGGGCTGAGGTTTGAGTCTGTAGGAGAAGACTATCTATATAGGAGGGATAGAGCTGGTGTGTGTGTGTGTGTGTCTGCAGGAAGTTGATCTGGAGAGGTTGAGGGACCAATGGCTGACCACTCTCACTACGAGACAAGAGTACCTGGACCAGCACCTGCAGAAGATGGTCCAAAAGCCCGGTGAGCCCTGACAAACACACTACATTACACACCGAGCGTATTGATGACCTCCTCACGACACACACTACATTACACACCGAGCGTATTGATGACCTCCTCACGACACACACTACATTACACACCGAGCGTATTGATGACCTCCTCACGACACACACTACATTACACACCGAGCGTATTGATGACCTCCTCACGACACACACTACATTACACACCGAGCGTATTGATGACCTCCCCTCACGACACACACTACATTACACACCGAGCGTGATTGATGACCTCTTCACGACACACACTACATTACACACCGAGCGTATTGATGACCTCCTCACGACACACACTACATTACACACCGAGCGTATTGATGACCTCCTCACGACACACACTACATTACACACCGAGCGTATTGATGACCTCCTCACGACACACACTACATTACACACCGAGCGTATTGATGACCTCCTCACGACACACACTACATTACACACCGAGCGTATTGATGACCTCCTCACGACACACACTACATTACACACCGAGCGTATTGATGACCTGTCCTCCTGACTGCTGTCTCAAGTCCAGTCATATTCAAAGCCTCTGTCTGATTGCTCTGTCTGGAGCTTTCTGTTGAGCAGTTTGACAAGACTATAATCAGTGTGTGTGTGTGTGTGTGTGTGTGTGTGTGTGTGTGTGTGTAGATAAGTCAGAGGATGACGTGGAGAGGGAGGCCCAGCTGTTAGAGTGGCGTTTGACCCTGACAGAGGAACGTAACGCCGTCCTGTTACCTTCGGCTGGTAGCGGGATCCCTGGAGCCCCCGCAGAGAGGTAGAGGGTGTGTGTGTTGGGGAGGGGGGGGTGTAGCTGTGAGCTCCCAGTGTTCTGATTGGTTAATTTCCCCTATTCCAGAGTCCCTGTTCCTGGGATGGAGACTCACATTCCTGTCCTCTTCCTGGACCTTAGTGGTACGTTCTGCTCTTTTCTCCTCTTCCCTTCTCTCTTTTCCTCTCTCCTTCACTCTTTCCCTTCTTCATTCTCCCTTCTTCATGTTAGAAAAACTAATTGGCAGCATTTCAGGCAGTTAAGAAATAGGTGTGCCTCCTCAATTTAGAAATGGGTGTGCCTCCTCAATTAAGAAATAGGTGTGCCTCCTCAATTAACCTCTTGATACTACCCATCCCGGATCCGGGATCGTGAATACAGCCTCAGGCTCATTAGCATAACGCAACGTTAACGATTTCTGAAAATCGCAAATGAAATGAAAATAATATGCCTGCTCTCAAGCTTAGCCTTTTCTTAACAACACTGTCATCTCAGATTTTCAAAATATGGTTTTGAACCATAGCAAATCAAGCATTTGTGTAAGAGTATTGCAAGCTAGCTTAGCATTTTGCGTAGCATTTAGCACGCAACATTTTCACAAAAACCAAATAAATAAAATAATTTACCTTTGAAGAACTTCAGATGTTTTCAATGAGGAGACTCTCAGTTACATAGCAAATGTTCAGTTTTTCCTGAAAGAATCTTTGTGTAGGAGAAATCGCTCCGTTTTGTACATCACATTTGGCTACCGAAACGAACCGAAAATTCAGTCACCAAAACGTCAAACTTTTTCCGAATTAACTCCATAATATCGACCGAAACATGGCAAACGTTGTTTAGAATCAATCCTCAAGGTGTTTTTTCACATATCTCTTCATTGATATGCCGTTCGTGGAAGCCTGCTTTCCCCTCAGAATCCCATGGAAAAATACCAGCAGCTGAAAATGACGCACCAATTTCGAAGGAGGACACCGGGCGGACACCTGGAAAATGTAGTCTCTTATGGTCAATCTTCCAATGATATGCCTACAAATACGTCACAATGCTGCAGACACCTTGGGGAAACGATAGATAGGGCAGGCGCATTCCTGTCGCATTCACAGCCATATAAGGAGACAATGGAAAACAGAGCCTCAAAAAATCCTGCTCATTTCCTGGTTGCAGTTTCATCTTGGTTTTGCTTGTAGCTCCTGTTCTAGGGCACTCACAGACAATATCTTTGCAGTTCTGGAAAATTCAGAGTGTTTTCTTTCCAAAGCTATCAATTATATGCATAGTCGAGCATCTTTTTGTGACAAAATATCTTGTTTAAAACGGGAACGTTTTCATCCAAAATGAAATAGCGCCCCAGAGTTTCTTAAGAGAGAGTGTGCCTCCTCAATTAAGAGAGAGGTGTGCCTCCTCAATTAAGAGAGAGGTGTGCCTCCTCAATTAAGAGAGAGGTGTGCCTCCTCAATTAAGAGAGAGGTGTGCCTCCTCAATTAAGAGAAAGGTGTGCCTCCTCAATTTAGAAAGAGGTGTGCCTCTTCAATTAAGAGAGAGTGTGCCTCTTCAATTAAGAGAGAGGTGTGCCTCCTCAATTAAGAGAGGTGTGCCTCCTCAATTAAGAGAGAGGTGTGCCTCCTCAATTAAGAGAAAGGTGTGCCTCCTCAATTTAGAAAGAGGTGTGCCTCTTCAATTAAGAGAGAGGTGTGCCTCTTCAATTAAGAGAGAGGTGTGCCTCCTCAATTAAGAAATCGGTGTGCCTCTTCAATTAAGAGAGAGGTGTGCCTCCTCAGTTAAGAAAGCTAAATCAAGCTACTCTATTTTCTAATTTCTATCTGACTGCTGCAGGTTCATCTACATTTTCTAAACTGTTTAATGAACTGAAGCATGGAAATTCTTCTCCTTCCCTGCCTAAGAAAGTTGTCAGACTGGCATCAGTACTGAAAGAAATGAGAAGTGATGCTTTGAAAAAGCATTTTATTTTGGTAGGCTTTTTATTCGAAAGAAACTGTGTTTTAATTGACCCTGGTCAGCCAGCCAGTCAACTGCCTGACCCTCATTCAGACTCCAGTTGGCTCATTGGAAGATCAGTCAACTGCCTGCCCCTCATTCAGACTCCAGTTGGCTCATTGGAAGATCAGTCAACTACCTGCCCTTCATTCAGACTCCAGTTGGCTCATTGGAAGATCAGTCAACTACCTGCCCTTCATTCAGACTCCAGTTGGCTCATTGGAAGATCAGTCAACTACCTGCCCTTCATTCAGACTCCAGTTGGCTCATTGGAAGATCAGTCAACTACCTGCCCTTCATTCAGACTCCAGTTGGCTCATTGGAAGATCAGTCAACTACCTGCCCTTCATTCTGACTCCAGTTGGCTCATCGGAAGGTCAGTCAACTACCTGCCCTTCATTCTGACTCCAGTTGGCTCATTGGAAGATCAGTCAACTACCTGCCCTTCATTCAGACTCCAGTTGGCTCATTGGAAGATCAGTCAACTTCTACTGAATGTTTATTTTAACTTCAACAACGTTCTACTAGTGATGTGCTCGATGCCTTGCTTAAAAACAATATATCCTGGGGCTGATTTGCTTGATCTTTTCATGCTGCAGCTTCCTGTTGCAGAGTCATTGACACACATTTTTAATCTGCCGATTATCGCCAGAGTTTGGAAGGCGGACCGTGTGCTCCCTCTTCACCAAGGTGGTGACCCCCCCTCATGTCGATTTTTAATTATTTAGGTCGATCTTGAAATTGTCTTGCCTAGAAAAACATGTTTGAATAATTTAATCAACTGTTAGCTAAGATCTTAATGAAGACACCTTGGTCTCAGCATTGACAAAATAAAGGTTAAATCAGATGTATTTTTGGCATTGACTCTGAACCCTCTCTCTCTCTGTCTCTCTGTCTCTCTCTGTGTCTCTGTCTCTCTCTGTCTCTCTCTCTCTCTTTCTGATTCTCTCTCTGTGTCTCTGTCTGTCTCTCTCTAGCTGATGATTTCCAGGACAACCTGTCTGCTCCGCTGGCTGGAGGTCTGGACGCCGTGCTGAACCATGAGGATGAGGATGAGTTCTTGACCTGCACATCGTCAAACATTCCGATGAAGAGGTGAGCTAACTGTCTTAAAGACACAAACTGGAGCTGAAACCGACTGAGGCCCTAACACCAGTAGTGACCTCCTGGTCAAAATCAACACCCCGTATTTTCTTAAGACACTTGTCATAGATCTGAAAGGATCCGATGTGTAGGAACCGGTGCTGCCGGGCCCGGTGGGATCTCTGCCGAGCTGCTTATTCCTATCAGACCCCTTTTAAGGTGTATCACAAGTAACGAGGGGACGAGATGTTGAACCAGGCATGTATCATCCCCCTCCCCAGGTTGGTGCGGAGGCGGCGTGGGACTCTACGGTACATGACTGTCCCCAGTTGAGTCGCGGCGCGTCGGCTGACCTCCGAGTGTACCTGACAGTCAGGGTCGTAGTTCAGCTCTCACACCCTGCTAACATGCAGCTGGTCCTCAGAAAACGCATCTGTGTCAACCTAGCTGGACGACAGGTAGGAGTCACACACACTGGACGACAGGTAGGAGTCACACACACACACCAGACGACAGGTTGGTGTCTCACACACTGGACGACAGGTAGGAGTCACACACACTGGACTACAGGTAGGAGTCACACACACTGGACGACAGGTAGGAGTCACACACACTGGACGACAGGTAGGAGTCACACACACTGGACGACAGGTGGAGTCACACACACTGGACGACAGGTAGGAGTCACACACTGGACGACAGGTAGGAGTCACACACACACACTGGACGACAGGTAGGAGTCACACACACACACTGGACGACAGGTAGGAGTCACACACACACTGGACGACAGGTAGGAGTCACACACACACACTGGACGACAGGTAGGAGTCACACACACACACACTGGACGACAGGTAGAGTCACACACACACACTGGACGACAGGTAGGAGTCACACACACACACTGGACGACAGGTAGGAGTCACACACACACACTGGACGACAGGTAGGAGTCACACACACACACACTGGACGACAGGTAGGAGTCACACACACACACTGGACGACAGGTGGAGCACACACACACACTGGACGACAGGTAGGAGTCACACACACACACTGGACGACAGGTAGGAG
>NW_027011798.1:0-22162 GCF_036934945.1 Oncorhynchus masou masou | reverse complement strand
TTCCAATTCATCCTAAAGGAGGTCGATGGAGTTGAGGTCAGGCACTGATGTTGAGCGATTAGCCCTGGCTCGCAGTCGGCATTCCACTGATGTTGGGCATCCTAAAGGAGGTCGATGGAGTTGAGGTCAGGCACTAATGTGGCTGAGCGATTAGCCCTGGCTCAGGCACTGATCGGCATTCCAATTCATCCTAAAGGAGGTCGATGGAGTTGAGGTCAGGGCTCTGTGCATGGCAGCCAAGGAGGTTCTTCATGGCACAAACCATTTCTGTATGGTCCTCGTTTTGTGCACAGAGGCATTGTCATGCTGAAACAGGAAAGGTCTTTCCTCAAACTGTTGCCACAAAGTTGGAAGCCACAAAGTCAGAATTTTCTAGAATGTCATTGTATGCTTCAGCGTTAAGAACCATGAAAAGCCTGAACCATAAAAAACAGCCCCAAGACCATTATTCCTCCTCCACCAAACGTTACAGTGAGCACTATGCATTGGTGCAGGTAGCGTTTTCCTGGCATCTGGAATACCCAGATTTATCCGTCGGAATGCGAGATGGTGAAGCATGATTCATCACTCCAGAGAATGCACTTACAATGCTCCAGAGTCCAATGGTGCCAAGCTTTACACTCAGCCAACGCTTGGCATTGCGCATGGGAATCTGCTTTCGGCCATGACAAACCATTTCATGAACTAACAGTTATTGTGCTGACGTTGCTTCCAGAGACAGTTTGGAACCCGAAAGTGAGTGTTTTTATGTCTTATGCGCTTCAGCATTTGGCAGTCCCATTCTGTAAGCTGTTGTGGCCTACCACTTCGTGGCTGAGCCGTTGTTGCACCTAGACATTTCCACTTCACAATAACAGCACTTACAGTTGACTGGGGCAGTTCTAGCAGGGCAGAGATTTGACAAACTGACTTGTTGGAAAAGTGTCATCCTGTGACAGTGCCACGTTGAAATACACTGAGCTCTTTAATATGGGCCATTCTACTGCCAATGTTTGTCTATGGAGATTGAATGGCTGTTTGGTCGATTTTATACACCTGTCAGTAACAGGTGTGGCTGAAATACCCGAATCCACAAATTTGAATGGTTGTCCATATACTTTTGGCCATGTAGTGTAATGCAACATGTCTTTAAGATACTGTATATTGGTGTTTCCTTTATTTTGGTAGTTATTGGTAACCATAAACAGTAAGGTGAGTCCTCGACTGTGTTCGAAAATTCCAATAATTGTGTACCGATCCTGGGGTCGTGCATTACCATACTGAAACATGAGGTGATGGCGGCAGATGAATGGTATGGCAAGGGGCCTCAGGATCTCGTCACGCTATCTCTGTGCATTCAAATTGCCATCGATACAATTCAACCGTGTTCGTTGTCCGTAACTTATGCCTGCCCATAACATAGGCCCATCGCCACCATGGGGCACTCTGTTCACAATATCAGATGTAGAGGGTAATGTAATGAGAAATGAAGAGTGAAATGTAGAGGGAAATGAAGAGGGAGGTGAAGAGGGAAAGGTAGAGGGAAATGAAGAGGGAAATGTAGATAGAAATGTAGAGGGAAATGAAGAGTCAAATGTAGAGGGTAATGTAGAGGGTAATGTACAGGAAAATGTAGAGGGAAATGTAGAGGGAAATGTAGAGGGAAATATAGAGGGCAATGTAGAGGAAAATGAAGAGGGGTATGTAGAGGGTAATGTAGAGGAAAAAATGAAGAGGGGTATGTAGAGGTAATGAGGAGGGAATGGAAGAGGGGGTCATGTAGAGGAAATGTAGAGGAAAATGTAGAGGAAAATGAAAGAGGGAAATGAAGAGGGAAATGTAGAGGTAATTAAGAAAATCATGTTGAGAGAGATGAAGAATGAAATGTAAAGGGCAATTAAGAGGAACCGAAGAGGGAAATTATGAGAAAATGTAGAGGGACATGAAGAGGAAAGGAAGAGGAAAATGAGGAGGGAAATGTAGAGGCAAACTCGAGAGACGCTATCGGAGTCGGTGCAGCCAGCTGGTTTCTTCACGCATCGCGCTGACAGAAACAAGAATCTTTCTGGTAAGAAGAGGGGCGGGGGGATATGCCTTATGATTAACGAGACATGGTGCGATCATAACAACATACAGGAACTCAAGCCCTTCTGTTCACCTGACTTAGAATTCCTCACAATCAAATGTCAACCGCATTATCTACCAAGGGAATTTGATTCGATTATAATCACAGCCGTAAATATTCACCCCAAGCAGACACATCGATTGCCCTGAACGAACTTTATATGACTCTATGTAAACTGGAAACCACATATCATGAGGCTGCATTCATTGTAGCTGGGGATTTTAACAAGGCTAATCTGAAAACAAGACTCCCTAAATTCTATCAGCATGTCAATTGTGCAACCAGGGCTGGTAAAAGCCTGGATCATTGTTATTCTAACTTCCGTGACGCATATAAGGCCCTCTCTCCTTTTGGAAAAGCTGACCACGACTCCATTTTGTTTCTTCCAGCCTACAGACAGAAACTAAAACAAGAAGCTCCCGCGCTCAGGTCTGTTCAACGCTGGTCCGACCAATCTGATTCCACGCTTCAAGACTGCTTCGATCAGGTGGATTGAGATATTTTCCTCATTAGTCCAACAACATTGACGAATACGCTGATTCGGTGAGCGAGTTCATTAGAAAGTTCATCGGAGATGTCGTACCCACATCAACAATTAAAACATTCCTAAACCAGAAACTGTGGATTGACGGCAGCATTCACGCAGAACTGAAAGTGCAAACCACTGCTTTTAACCAGGGCAAGGTGACCGGAAACATGACCGAATACAAACAGTTTAGCTATTCCCTCCGAAAGGCAATCAAACAAGCTAAGAGTCAGTATAGAGACAAAGTAGACCTGCAATTCAACGGCTCAGACACAAGAGGTATGTGTCAGGGTCTACAGTCAATCACGGATTACAAAAAGAGAACCAGCCCCGTCGCGGACCAGGATGCCTTGCTCCCAGACTAAATAACTGCTTTGCTCGCTTTGAGGACAATACAGTGTCACTGACACGGCCTGCTACCAAAACCTGCAGACTCTCCTTCACTGTAGCTGACGTGAGTAAAACATTTAAACGTGTTAACCCTCGCAGGGCTGCAGGCCCAGACGGCATCCCCAGCCGCGTCCCCATCGCAGACCAGCTGGCTGGTGTGTTTACGGACATATTCAATCAATTCTTGTCCCAGTCTGCTGTTCCCACATGCTTCAAGAGGGCCACCATTGTTCATGTTCCCATGAAAGCTAAGGTAACTGAGCTAAACGACTACCGCCCCGTAACACTCACTTCCGTCCAATTTGTAAGTCGCTCTGGATAAGAGCGTCTGCTAAATGACTTAAATGTAAATCTAATGTAAATGTCATCATGAAGTGCTTTGAGAGACTAGCCAAGGACCATATCACCTCCACCCTATCTGACTCCCTAGACCCACTCCAATTTGCTTACCGCCCCAATAGGTCAACAGGCGCGCACCGCAAACACAGTGCACACTGCCCAAACTCATCTGGACAAGAGAATTCCTTAGTGAGAATGCTGTTCATCGACTGCAGCTCAGCATTTAACACCATTAGTACCCTCATAACTCGTCATCAAACTCGAGACCCTGTCTCACCCCGCCCTGTGCAACTGGGTACTGGACTTCCTGACAGGCCGCGCCCAGGTGGTGAGGGAAGGTAACAACATCTCCACCCCGCTGATCATCAACACTGGGAGCCCCACAAGGGTGCGTTCTGAGCTCTCTCCTGTACTCCCTGTTCACCCACGACTCGTAGCACATGCACGCCTCCAACTCAATCATCATGTTTGCGGATCGACACTACAGTGGTAGGCTTGATTATCAACAACACGAGACGGCCTACAGGGAGTAGAGGGCCCTCGGAGTGCGATGTCAGGAAAATAACTTCACACTCAACGTCAACAAAACAAAGGAGATGATCGTGGACTTCAGGAAACAGCAGAGGGAGCACCCCTATCCACATCGACGGACAACGACAGGACAACCTTAGAGGCTGAATAAATTCGGCTCCTCACCAAAAGCACTCACACAAACTTCTACAGATGCACATTCGAGAGCATCCTGTCGGGCTGTATCACCGCCTGGCACGTAAACTCCTCCACCACAACCGTAAGGCTCTCCAGGGCCTAGTGAGGGCTCCACAATGCATGACCGGGGCACCTACACCACCCGATGTCACTGGAAGGCCATAAAGATAATCAATGACAACAACCACCGAGCCGCTGCCTGTTCTCCTCTGCTATCATCCAGAAGGCGAGGTCAGTACAGGTGCATCAAAGCAGGGACCGAGAGACTGAAAAACAGCTTCTATCTCAAGGCCATCAGACTGTTAAACAGCCACCACTAACATTGATTGGCTGCTGCCAACATACTGACTCAACTCCAGCTCACTTTAATAATGGAAATTGATGTAAAAAATGTATCACTAGCCACATTTTAAACAATGCCACTTAATATAATGTTTACATACACAACATTACTTATCTCATATGTATCTGTATACACTGTACTCTGTCATCTACTGCATCTTGCCATCTTTATGTAATACATGTATCACTAGCCAATTAAACTATGCCACTTTTATGTTTACATACCCTACATTACTCATCTCATATGTTTTTACTGTACTCGATACCATCTACTGCATCTTGCCTATGCCGTTCTGTACCATCACTCACTCATTCATATCTTTATGTACATAATCTTTATCCTTTATACTTGTGTGTATAAGGTAGTAGTACAGTGTCATATTGTGGAATTGTTAGTTAGATTACTCATTAGTTATTACGGTACTGTTGGAACTAGAGGCACATGAATTTCGCTACACTCGCATTAACATCTGCTAACCATGTGTATGTGACAAATACAATTTGATGAATCATTTTGGAAGGGATGAGTCTCTCTCTCTCTCTCTCTCTCTCTCTCTCTCTCTCTCTCTCTCTCTCTCTACTCTCTACTCTCTCTCTCTCTCTCTCTCTCTCTCTCTCTCTCTCTCTCTCTCTCTCTCTCTCTCTCTCTCTCTCTCTCGTCCTCTCGTCCTCTTGTGCATGCCTCTGCCTGCTGATGTATTGTAAAAATTCACAATTCCTCCCGGAGGGAGAATCGTGGTCTTTTCTCTCTCTCCTCCTCCATCCATCCATCCATCCCTCCACTCTCTCTCCAATCAGTCAGAGGTTATTCTGGTGTCATCCCAGAAGCCTCAGCTTCATGCTCGAGGGTCCATGTGAGTGACGGCTGAGATTGTGCTGGTGTCAGTTCCTCTTCTAACCCCCACTACTCCACCCCTCTACCTCTCCAACCCTCTACCTCTCCAACCCTCTACCTCTCCAACCCTCTACCCATCTACCCCTCCACTCCTCTACCTCTCCAACCCTCTACCCCTCCACCCCTCCACCCCCTCTACCTCTCCAACCCTCTACCCTGCCCCTCCACCCCCTCCACCCCTCTACCTCTCCAACCCTCCACCCCTCCACCACTCCACCCCTCCACCCGTCCACCCCTCTACCTCTACAACCCTGTACCCATCTACCCCTCCACTCCTCTACCTCTCCAACCCTCCACCCCTCTACCTCTACAACGCTCTACCCATTTACCCCTCCACTCCTCCACCCCCTACCTCTCCGACCCTCCACCCCTCTACCTCTCCGACCCTCCACCCCCTCCACCTCTACAACGCTCTACCCATCTACCCCTCCACTCCTCTACCTCTCCAACCCTCTACCCATCTACCCTCCACTCCTCTACCTCTCCAACCCTCCACCCCTCTACCTCTACAACGCTCTACCCATTTACCCCTCCACTCCTCCACCCCTCTACTTCTCCGACCCTCCACCCCCTCTACCTCTCCGACCCTCCACCCCTCCCACCTCTACAACCACTCTAACCATCTACCCCACCACTCCTCCTCCCCTCTACCTCCGACCCTCCACCGCTCTACCCCTCCACTCCTCCACCCCTTTACCTCTCCAACCCTCCATGCCTCTACCTCTACAACGCTCTACCCCTCCACCTTTCGACCGCTCCACCCCTCTACCCCTATACCCCTCTACCTTTCCATCTCTTTACTCCTCTACCCCTCCACCCCTCTACCCCTCCACCCCTCTACCCCTCCACCTTTCCATCCCTTTACTCCTCTACCCCTGCACCCCTCTACCCCTCCATCCCTCTACCCCTCCACCTTTCCATCTCTTTACTCCTCTGCCCTCCACTCCTCTGCCCCTCCACTAATCTACCCCTCCACCCTCTACCCCTCCACCTTTCCATCCCTTTACTCCTCGACCCCTCCACCCCCTCTACCCCTCTACCCCTCCACCTTTCCATAATTTACTCCTCTACCCCTCCAGCCCTCTACTCCTCCACCCCTCTACTCCTCCACCTTTCCATCCCTTTACTCCTCTACCCCTCCACCCCTCTACTCCTCCACCCCTCTACCCCTCCACCTTTCCATCCCTTTACTCCTCTACCCCTGCACCCCTCTACCACACCATCCCTCTACCCCTCCACCTTTCCATCCTTTACTCCTCTACCCCTCCACTCCTCCACCCCTCTACTCCTCCACCCCTCTACCCCACCACCTTTCCATCCTTCTAACCCTCTACCCCTCCACTCCTCTACCCCTCCACCTTTCCATCATTTACTCCTCTACCCCTCCACCCCTCTACCCCTCCACCCCTCCACCACTCCACCACTCCACCTTTCCATCCCTTTACTTCTCTACCCCTCCACTCCTCTAACCCTACACCTTTCCATCCTTTACTCCTCTACTCCTCCACCCCTCTACTCCTCCACCCCTCTACCCCTCCAGCTTTCCATCCCTTTACTCCTCTACCCCTGCACCCCTCTACCACTCCACCTTTCCATCATTTACTCCTCTACCCCTCCACCTTCCATCCTTTACTCCTCTACCCCCTCCACCCCCCTACTCCTCCACCCCCTACCCCCGCCACCTTTCCATCCTTTACTCCTCTTACCCCCTCCACCCCCTACTCCTCCACCCCTCTACCCCTCCACCTTTCCATCCTTTACTCCTCTACTCCTCCACCCCTCTGCTCCTCCACCCCCTACCCCTCCACCTTTCCATCCTTTACTCCTCTACGCCTCCACCCTCTACCCCTCCACCTTTCCACCCTTTACTCCTCCACCCCTTCACCTTTCCATCTCTTTACTCCTCTACCCTCCACCCCCTCTACCCCTCCACCTTTCCATCTCTTTACTCCTCTACCCCTCCACCCCTCTACCCCTCCACCTTTCGATCCCTTTACTCCTCTACCCCTCCACCCCTCTACCCCTCAACCCCTTCAACTTTCCATCTCTTTACTCATCTACCCCTCCACCCCTCTACCCCTCCACCTTTCCATTCCTTTACTTGTCCACCCCTCCACACCTCTACCCCTCCACCTTTCCATCTCTTTACTCCTCTACCCCTCCACTCCTCTACCCCTCCACCCCTTTACCCCTCCACCTTTCCATCTCTTTACTCCTCTACCCCTCCACCTTTCCATCCCTTTACTCCTCTACCCCTCCACCCCTCTACCCCTCCACCCCTCTGCCCCTCCACCTTTCCATCCCATTACTCCTCTACCCTTCCACCCCCTCTACCTCCACCTTTCCATCCTTTACTCTCTACCCCTCCACCCCTCTACCCCTCCACCCCTCTGCCCCTCCACCTTTCCATCCCATTACTCATCTACCCCTCCACCCCTCTACCCCTCCACCTTTCCATCCTTTACTCCTCTACCCCTCCACCCCTCTACTCCTCCACCCCTCTACCCCTCCCACCTTTCCATCCCTTTACTCCTCTACCCCTCCACCCCTCTACCCCTCCATCTTTCCATCCTTTACTCCTCTACCCCTCCACCCCTCTACTCCTCCACCCATCTATCCCTCCACCTTTCTATCACTTTACTCCTCTACACCTCCAACCCTCTACCCCTCCGCCCATCTACCCCTCCAACTTTCCATCAATTTACTCCTCTACCCCTCCACTCCTCTACCCCTCCACCCCTCTACCCCTCCACCTTTCCATCCCTTTACTCCTCTACCCCTCCACCCCTCTGCCCCTCCACCCCTCTGCCCCTCCACCTTTCCATCCCATTACTCCTCTACCCCTCCACCCCTCTACCCCTCCACCTTTCCATCTCTTTACTCCTCTACCCCTAAATCAATTAAATAATGTAAGAAAAGCAGTGTAAGTTAGACTTTTGTATGACAAACGTCCTGGCATTGCCAACTTAGATGGAAAGCTACTGAGGTTGGTAGGTGACTGTATAGCCACTCCTATCTGTCATATCTTTAATCTGAGAAGTCAGTCTGTGGTAAAAATGTGCTCTGCTTTTTCACAACCCACTCCACAAAGTCCTGCAGGCTCTAGTTTGATCTTATCTTGATTATTGTCCGGTCATGTGGTCAAGGTCTGCAAGGAAAGGCCTAGTTAAGCTGCAGCTGGCCCAGAACAGAACGTCATGTGTAGCTCTTCAATGTAATCAGAGTGCTAATATCAGTACATTGAATCACTTCTTGTCTTTCTAAGAAATATAAACGTGTTGGAAACTCCAAATTGTTTGCCGAGTCAACTTACACACAGCACTGACACACATATTTACCCAGAGGGGTCTTTTCACAGTCCCCAGATCCAGAACAAATTTAAGGAAATATACAGTATTTTACAGAGTCATGAGTGAATGGAACTCTCTTCCATCTTATATAGCGTAAGTGAACAGCAAACTTGAACTGCATAATGACCTAACAGACAGTAATAAACATCCCAGAACTGCATAATGACCTAACAGACAGTAGTAAACATCCCAGAACTGCATACTGGTCTAACTAACACTAAACATTCTAGATCTACACAGTGTTCTTTGCATTCACTGCATATACTCATATGACCCTTACTGTTAACATGTATACCTCCCCATTCACTGCATATACTCATATGACCCTTACTGTTAACATGTATACCTCCCCATTCACTGCATATACTCATATGACCCTTACTGTTAACATGTATACCTCCCCAATTGCACATCCTCCTGGTGAAATAGCTTTTATTTATGCATCTCTTACACATCATTTATAATGTAGCTTATTGTCTATAGTGTAGCCTGTAGTTCCCAGCTACATTTTTTCACAGTGTACATGCAACATGTGGATTTGTGTCCATTCCACATCTGTTATGTCATCTGTATATCATGTTTATAATCTGTATATCCTGTTTATAGTCTGTCTGTATATACTGTTTATAGTTTGTCTTTAAATCCCATTTATAGTCTGTGTGTATATCATGTTTATTGTTTGTCTGTATATCCTGTTTATAGTTTGCCTTTATATCCTGTTTATAGTCTGTTTGTATATCCTGTTTATTGTTTGACTGTATATCCTGTTTATAGTCTGGCTGTGTATCCTGTTTATTGTTTGACTGTATATCCTGTTTATAGTCTGGCTGTGTATCCTGTTTATTGTTTGTCTGTATATCCTGTTTATAGTCTGGCTGTGTATCCTGTTTATTGTTTGTCTGTATATCCTGTTTATAGTCTGTTTGTCTGTATATCCTGTTTATAGTTTGCCTTTATATCCTGTTTATAGTCTGTCTGTATATCCTGTTTATAGTCTGCCTTTATATCCTGTTTATAGTCTGTTTGTATATCCTGTTTATTGTTTGTCTGTATATCCTGTTTATAGTCTGGCTGTATATCCTGTTTATTGTTTGTCTGTATATCCTGTTTATAGTCTGGCTGTAAACAGGACGTACATACAGGATATACAGATGATAAATAGGATGTGCAGACAGACGATAAACAGGATATGCAGACAGACGGTAAACAGGAAATACATCCAAACTATGAACAGGATATACAGACAGACTTTAAACATATAGTATGCCTATAAATCATGTTTATAGTCTGTATATCCTGTTTATCATCTTATATCCTGTTTTTAGTTTGTCTGTATATCCTGTTCATTGTCTGTCTGAATATCCTGTTTATGGTGGGGCCACCAATTCTTCATGTCAAATTTCGGTACATACATGTATTTGACAAATAAAGGTGATTCTGATAATGACTATCAGGATCATGTCAGCTGTATGTCAACATAGTATCATGTCAGCTGTATATCAACAGACTATCAGTATCATGTCAGCTGTATATCAACAGACTATCAGTATCATGTCAGCTGTATATCAACAGACTATCAGTACCATGTCAGCTGTATATCAACAGACTATCAGTATCATGTCAGCTGTATATCAACAGACTATCAGTACCATGTCAGCTGTATATCAACAGACTATCAGTATCATGTCAGCTGTATATCAACAGACTATCAGTACCATGTCAGCTGTATATCAACAGACTATCAGTATCATGTCAGCTGTATGTCAACATAGTATCATGTCAGCTGTATATCAACAGACTATCAGTATCATGTCAGCTGTATATCAACAGACTATCAGTATCATGTCAGCTGTATATCAACAGACTATCAGTACCATGTCAGCTGTATATCAACAGACTATCAGTATCATGTCAGCTGTATATCAACAGACTATCAGTATCATGTCAGCTGTATATCAACAGACTATCAGTATCATGTCAGCTGTATATCAACACCGTATCATGTCAGCTGTATATCAACAGACTATCAGTATCATGTCAGCTGTATATCAACACCGCATCATGTCAGCTGTATATCAACAGACTATCAGTATCATGTCAGCTGTATATCAACAGACTATCAGTATCATGTCAGCTGTATATATCAACAGACTATCAGTACCATGTCAGCTGTATATCAACAGACTATCAGTATCATGTCAGCTGTATATATCAACAGACTATCAGTACCATGTCAGCTGTATATCAACACTGTATCATGTCAGCTGTATATCAACAGACTGTCAGTATCATGTCAGCTGTATGTCAGCACAGTATCATGTCAGCTGTATATCAACACAGTATCATGACAGCTGTATGTCAGCAGACTATCAGTACCATGTCAGCTGTATATCAACACTGTATCATGTCAGCTGTATATCAACAGACTATCAGTATCATGTCAGCTGTATGTCAACACAGTATCATGTCAGCTGTATATCAACACAGTATCATGTCAGCTGTATATATCAACAGACTATCAGTATCATGTCAGCTGTATATCAGCAGACTATCAGTATCATGTCAGCTGTATATCAACAGACTGTCAGTATCATGTCAGCTGTATAGCAACAGACTATCAGTATCATGTCAGCTGTATGTCAACACAGTATCATGTCGGCTGTATATCAACAGACTATCAGTATCATGTCAGCTGTATATCAACAGACTATCAGTATCATGTCAGCTGTATGTCAACACAGTATCATGTCAGCTGTATATCAACACAGTATCATGTCAGCTGTATATATCAACAGACTATCAGTATCATGTCAGCTGTATATCAACAGACTATCAGTATCATGTCAGCTGTATATCAACAGACTATCAGTATCATGTCAGCTGTATATCAACAGACTATCGGTATCATGTCAGCTGTATATCAACAGACTGTCAGTATCATGTCAGCTGTATATCAACAGACTATCAGTATCATGTCAGCTGTATGTCAACACAGTATCATGTCAGCTGTATATCAACACAGTATCATGTCAGCTGTATATATCAACAGACTATCAGTATCATGTCAGCTGTATATCAACAGATGATCAGTATCATGTCAGCTGTATATCAACAGACTGTCAGTATCATGTCAGCTGTATAGCAACAGACTATCAGTATCATGTCAGCTGTATGTCAACACAGTATCATGTCAGCTGTATATATCAACAGACTATCAGTATCATGTCAGCTGTATATCAACAGACTATCAGTATCATGTCAGCTGTATATCAACAGACTGTCAGTATCATGTCAGCTGTATAGCAACAGACTATCAGTATCATGTCAGCTGTATATCAACACCGTATCATGTCAGCTGTATATCAACAGACTATCAGTATCATGTCAGCTGTATGTCAACACAGTATCATGTCAGCTGTATGTCAACAGACTATCAGTATCATGTCAGCTGTATATCAACAGACTATCAGTATCATGTCAGCTGTATATCAACAGACTATCAGTACCATGTCAGCTGTATATCAACAGACTATCAGTATCATGTCAGCTGTATATCAACAGACTATCAGTACCATGTCAGCTGTATATCAACAGACTATCAGTATCATGTCAGCTGTATATCAACAGACTATCAGTACCATGTCAGCTGTATATCAACAGACTATCAGTATCATGTCAGCTGTATATCAACAGACTATCAGTACCATGTCAGCTGTATATCAACAGACTATCAGTATCATGTCAGCTGTATGTCAACATAGTATCATGTCAGCTGTATATCAACAGACTATCAGTATCATGTCAGCTGTATATCAACAGACTATCAGTATCATGTCAGCTGTATATCAACAGACTATCAGTACCATGTCAGCTGTATATCAACAGACTATCAGTATCATGTCAGCTGTATATCAACAGACTATCAGTATCATGTCAGCTGTATATCAACAGACTATCAGTATCATGTCAGCTGTATATCAACACCGTATCATGTCAGCTGTATATCAACAGACTATCAGTATCATGTCAGCTGTATATCAACACCGTATCATGTCAGCTGTATATCAACAGACTATCAGTATCATGTCAGATGTATATCAACACCGCATCATGTCAGCTGTATATCAACAGACTATCAGTATCATGTCAGCTGTATATCAACAGACTATCAGTATCATGTCAGCTGTATATATCAACAGACTATCAGTACCATGTCAGCTGTATATCAACAGACTATCAGTATCATGTCAGCTGTATATATCAACAGACTATCAGTACCATGTCAGCTGTATATCAACACTGTATCATGTCAGCTGTATATCAACAGACTGTCAGTATCATGTCAGCTGTATGTCAACACAGTATCATGTCAGCTGTATATCAACACAGTATCATGACAGCTGTATGTCAACAGACTATCAGTACCATGTCAGCTGTATATCAACACTGTATCATGTCAGCTGTATATCAACAGACTATCAGTATCATGTCAGCTGTATGTCAACACAGTATCATGTCAGCTGTATATATCAACAGACTATCAGTATCATGTCAGCTGTATATCAACAGACTATCAGTATCATGTCAGCTGTATATCAACAGACTGTCAGTATCATGTCAGCTGTATAGCAACAGACTATCAGTATCATGTCAGCTGTATGTCAACACAGTATCATGTCAGCTGTATATCAACAGACTATCAGTATCATGTCAGCTGTATATCAACAGACTATCAGTATCATGTCAGCTGTATGTCAACACAGTATCATGTCAGCTGTATATCAACACAGTATCATGTCAGCTGTATATATCAACAGACTATCAGTATCATGTCAGCTGTATATCAACAGACTATCAGTATCATGTCAGCTGTATATCAACAGACTATCATTATCATGTCAGCTGTATATCAACAGACTATCGGTATCATGTCAGCTGTATATCAACAGACTGTCAGTATCATGTCAGCTGTATATCAACAGACTATCAGTATCATGTCAGCTGTATGTCAACACAGTATCATGTCAGCTGTATATCAACACAGTATCATGTCAGCTGTATATATCAACAGACTATCAGTATCATGTCAGCTGTATATCAACAGATGATCAGTATCATGTCAGCTGTATATCAACAGACTGTCAGTATCATGTCAGCTGTATAGCAACAGACTATCAGTATCATGTCAGCTGTATGTCAACACAGTATCATGTCAGCTGTATATATCAACAGACTATCAGTATCATGTCAGCTGTATATCAACAGACTATCAGTATCATGTCAGCTGTATATCAACAGACTGTCAGTATCATGTCAGCTGTATAGCAACAGACTATCAGTATCATGTCAGCTGTATGTCAACACAGTATCATATCAGCTGTATATCAACAGACTATCAGTATCATGTCAGCTGTATGTCAACACAGTATCATGTCAGCTGTATATCAACAGACTATCAGTATCATGTCAGCTGTATGTCAACACAGTATCATGTCAGCTGTATGTCAACAGACTATCAGTATCATGTCAGCTGTATATCAACAGACTATCAGTATCATGTCAGCTGTATATCAACAGACTATCAGTACCATGTCAGCTGTATATCAACAGACTATCAGTATCATGTCAGCTGTATATCAACAGACTATCAGTACCATGTCAGCTGTATATCAACAGACTATCAGTATCATGTCAGCTGTATATCAACAGACTATCAGTACCATGTCAGCTGTATATCAACAGACTATCAGTATCATGTCAGCTGTATGTCAACATAGTATCATGTCAGCTGTATATCAACAGACTATCAGTATCATGTCAGCTGTATATCAACAGACTATCAGTATCATGTCAGCTGTATATCAACAGACTATCAGTACCATGTCAGCTGTATATCAACAGACTATCAGTATCATGTCAGCTGTATATCAACAGACTATCAGTATCATGTCAGCTGTATATCAACAGACTATCAGTATCATGTCAGCTGTATATCAACACCGTATCATGTCAGCTGTATATCAACAGACTATCAGTATCATGTCAGCTGTATATCAACACCGCATCATGTCAGCTGTATATCAACAGACTATCAGTATCATGTCAGCTGTATATCAACAGACTATCAGTATCATGTCAGCTGTATATATCAACAGACTATCAGTACCATGTCAGCTGTATATCAACAGACTATCAGTATCATGTCAGCTGTATATATCAACAGACTATCAGTACCATGTCAGCTGTATATCAACACTGTATCATGTCAGCTGTATATCAACAGACTGTCAGTATCATGTCAGCTGTATGTCAACACAGTATCATGTCAGCTGTATATCAACACAGTATCATGACAGCTGTATGTCAACAGACTATCAGTACCATGTCAGCTGTATATCAACACTGTATCATGTCAGCTGTATATCAACAGACTATCAGTATCATGTCAGCTGTATGTCAACACAGTATCATGTCAGCTGTATATCAACACAGTATCATGTCAGCTGTATATATCAACAGACTATCAGTATCATGTCAGCTGTATATCAACAGACTATCAGTATCATGTCAGCTGTATATCAACAGACTCTCAGTATCATGTCAGCTGTATAGCAACAGACTATCAGTATCATGTCAGCTGTATGTCAACACAGTATCATGTCAGCTGTATATCAACAGACTATCAGTATCATGTCAGCTGTATATCAACAGACTATCAGTATCATGTCAGCTGTATGTCAACACAGTATCATGTCAGCTGTATATCAACACAGTATCATGTCAGCTGTATATCAACAGACTATCAGTATCATGTCAGCTGTATATCAACAGACTATCAGTATCATGTCAGCTGTATATCAACAGACTATCAGTATCATGTCAGCTGTATATCAACAGACTATCTGTATCATGTCAGCTGTATATCAACAGACTGTCAGTATCATGTCAGCTGTATATCAACAGACTATCAGTATCATGTCAGCTGTATGTCAACACAGTATCATGTCAGCTGTATATCAACACAGTATCATGTCAGCTGTATATATCAACAGACTATCAGTATCATGTCAGCTGTATATCAACAGATGATCAGTATCATGTCAGCTGTATATCAACAGACTGTCAGTATCATGTCAGCTGTATAGCAACAGACTATCAGTATCATGTCAGCTGTATGTCAACACAGTATCATGTCAGCTGTATATATCAACAGACTATCAGTATCATGTCAGCTGTATATCAACAGACTATCAGTATCATGTCAGCTGTATATCAACAGACTGTCAGTATCATGTCAGCTGTATAGCAACAGACTATCAGTATCATGTCAGCTGTATATCAACACCGTATCATGTCAGCTGTATATCAACAGACTATCAGTATCATGTCAGCTGTATGTCAACACAGTATCATGTCAGCTGTATGTCAACAGACTATCAGTATCATGTCAGCTGTATATCAACAGACTATCAGTATCATGTCAGCTGTATATCAACAGACTATCAGTACCATGTCAGCTGTATATCAACAGACTATCAGTATCATGTCAGCTGTATATCAACAGACTATCAGTACCATGTCAGCTGTATATCAACAGACTATCAGTATCATGTCAGCTGTATATCAACAGACTATCAGTACCATGTCAGCTGTATATCAACAGACTATCAGTATCATGTCAGCTGTATATCAACAGACTATCAGTACCATGTCAGCTGTATATCAACAGACTATCAGTATCATGTCAGCTGTATGTCAACATAGTATCATGTCAGCTGTATATCAACAGACTATCAGTATCATGTCAGCTGTATATCAACAGACTATCAGTATCATGTCAGCTGTATATCAACAGACTATCAGTACCATGTCAGCTGTATATCAACAGACTATCAGTATCATGTCAGCTGTATATCAACAGACTATCAGTATCATGTCAGCTGTATATCAACAGACTATCAGTATCATGTCAGCTGTATATCAACACCGTATCATGTCAGCTGTATATCAACAGACTATCAGTATCATGTCAGCTGTATATCAACACCGTATCATGTCAGCTGTATATCAACAGACTATCAGTATCATGTCAGCTGTATATCAACACCGCATCAT
This sequence comes from Oncorhynchus masou masou, assembly GCF_036934945.1. Classification (NCBI taxonomy): domain Eukaryota; kingdom Metazoa; phylum Chordata; class Actinopteri; order Salmoniformes; family Salmonidae; genus Oncorhynchus; species Oncorhynchus masou. The sequence continues at coordinate 5,393 of NW_027011798.1, read as the reverse complement.
GTCAGCTGTATATCAACAGACTATCAGTATCATGTCAGCTGTATATCAACAGACTATCAGTATCATGTCAGCTGTATATATCAACAGACTATCAGTACCATGTCAGCTGTATATCAACAGACTATCAGTATCATGTCAGCTGTATATATCAACAGACTATCAGTACCATGTCAGCTGTATATCAACACTGTATCATGTCAGCTGTATATCAACAGACTGTCAGTATCATGTCAGCTGTATGTCAACACAGTATCATGTCAGCTGTATATCAACACAGTATCATGACAGCTGTATGTCAACAGACTATCAGTACCATGTCAGCTGTATATCAACACTGTATCATGTCAGCTGTATATCAACAGACTATCAGTATCATGTCAGCTGTATGTCAACACAGTATCATGTCAGCTGTATATCAACACAGTATCATGTCAGCTGTATATATCAACAGACTATCAGTATCATGTCAGCTGTATATCAACAGACTATCAGTATCATGTCAGCTGTATATCAACAGACTGTCAGTATCATGTCAGCTGTATAGCAACAGACTATCAGTATCATGTCAGCTGTATGTCAACACAGTATCATGTCAGCTGTATATCAACAGACTATCAGTATCATGTCAGCTGTATATCAACAGACTATCAGTATCATGTCAGCTGTATGTCAACACAGTATCATGTCAGCTGTATATCAACACAGTATCATGTCAGCTGTATATATCAACAGACTATCAGTATCATGTCAGCTGTATATCAACAGACTATCAGTATCATGTCAGCTGTATATCAACAGACTATCATTATCATGTCAGCTGTATATCAACAGACTATCGGTATCATGTCAGCTGTATATCAACAGACTGTCAGTATCATGTCAGCTGTATATCAACAGACTATCAGTATCATGTCAGCTGTATGTCAACACAGTATCATGTCAGCTGTATATCAACACAGTATCATGTCAGCTGTATATATCAACAGACTATCAGTATCATGTCAGCTGTATATCAACAGATGATCAGTATCATGTCAGCTGTATATCAACAGACTGTCAGTATCATGTCAGCTGTATAGCAACAGACTATCAGTATCATGTCAGCTGTATGTCAACACAGTATCATGTCAGCTGTATATATCAACAGACTATCAGTATCATGTCAGCTGTATATCAACAGACTATCAGTATCATGTCAGCTGTATATCAACAGACTGTCAGTATCATGTCAGCTGTATAGCAACAGACTATCAGTATCATGTCAGCTGTATGTCAACACAGTATCATATCAGCTGTATATCAACAGACTATCAGTATCATGTCAGCTGTATGTCAACACAGTATCATGTCAGCTGTATGTCAACAGACTATCAGTATCATGTCAGCTGTATATCAACAGACTATCAGTATAATGTCAGCTGTATAGCAACAAACTATCAGTATCATGTCAGCTGTATGTCAACAGACTATCAGTATCATGTCAGCTGTATATCAACAGACTATCAGTATCATGTCAGCTGTATATCAACACCGTATCATGTCAGCTGTATATCAACAGACTATCAGTATCATGTCAGCTGTATGTCAACACAGTATCATGTCAGCTGTATGTCAACAGACTATCAGTATCATGTCAGCTGTATATCAACAGACTATCAGTATCATGTCAGCTGTATATCAACAGACTATCAGTACCATGTCAGCTGTATATCAACAGACTATCAGTATCATGTCAGCTGTATATCAACAGACTATCAGTACCATGTCAGCTGTATATCAACAGACTATCAGTATCATGTCAGCTGTATATCAACAGACTATCAGTACCATGTCAGCTGTATATCAACAGACTATCAGTATCATGTCAGCTGTATATCAACAGACTATCAGTATCATGTCAGCTGTATATCAACAGACTATCAGTATCATGTCAGCTGTATGTCAACATAGTATCATGTCAGCTGTATATCAACAGACTATCAGTATCATGTCAGCTGTATATCAACAGACTATCAGTATCATGTCAGCTGTATATCAACAGACTATCAGTACCATGTCAGCTGTATATCAACAGACTATCAGTATCATGTCAGCTGTATATCAACAGACTATCAGTATCATGTCAGCTGTATATCAACAGACTATCAGTATCATGTCAGCTGTATATCAACACCGTATCATGTCAGCTGTATATCAACAGACTATCAGTATCATGTCAGCTGTATATCAACACGCATCATGTCAGCTGTATATCAACAGACTATCAGTATCATGTCAGCTGTATATCAACAGACTATCAGTATCATGTCAGCTGTATATATCAACAGACTATCAGTACCATGTCAGCTGTATATCAACAGACTATCAGTATCATGTCAGCTGTATATATCAACAGACTATCAGTACCATGTCAGCTGTATATCAACACTGTATCATGTCAGCTGTATATCAACAGACTGTCAGTATCATGTCAGCTGTATGTCAACACAGTATCATGTCAGCTGTATATCAACACAGTATCATGACAGCTGTATGTCAACAGACTATCAGTACCATGTCAGCTGTATATCAACACTGTATCATGTCAGCTGTATATCAACAGACTATCAGTATCATGTCAGCTGTATGTCAACACAGTATCATGTCAGCTGTATATCAACACAGTATCATGTCAGCTGTATATATCAACAGACTATCAGTATCATGTCAGCTGTATATCAACAGACTATCAGTATCATGTCAGCTGTATATCAACAGACTGTCAGTATCATGTCAGCTGTATAGCAACAGACTATCAGTATCATGTCAGCTGTATGTCAACACAGTATCATGTCAGCTGTATATCAACAGACTATCAGTATCATGTCAGCTGTATATCAACAGACTATCAGTATCATGTCAGCTGTATGTCAACACAGTATCATGTCAGCTGTATATCAACACAGTATCATGTCAGCTGTATATATCAACAGACTATCAGTATCATGTCAGCTGTATATCAACAGACTATCAGTATCATGTCAGCTGTATATCAACAGACTATCAGTATCATGTCAGCTGTATATCAACAGACTATCGGTATCATGTCAGCTGTATATCAACAGACTGTCAGTATCATGTCAGCTGTATATCAACAGCCTATCAGTATCATGTCAGCTGTATGTCAACACAGTATCATGTCAGCTGTATATCAACACAGTATCATGTCAGCTGTATATATCAACAGACTATCAGTATCATGTCAGCTGTATATCAACAGATGATCAGTATCATGTCAGCTGTATATCAACAGACTGTCAGTATCATGTCAGCTGTATAGCAACAGACTATCAGTATCATGTCAGCTGTATGTCAACACAGTATCATGTCAGCTGTATATATCAACAGACTATCAGTATCATGTCAGCTGTATATCAACAGACTATCAGTATCATGTCAGCTGTATATCAACAGACTGTCAGTATCATGTCAGCTGTATAGCAACAGACTATCAGTATCATGTCAGCTGTATGTCAACACAGTATCATATCAGCTGCATATCAACAGACTATCAGTATCATGTCAGCTGTATGTCAACACAGTATCATGTCAGCTGTATGTCAACAGACTATCAGTATCATGTCAGCTGTATATCAACAGACTATCAGTATAATGTCAGCTGTATAGCAACAGACTATCAGTATCATGTCAGCTGTATGTCAACAGACTATCAGTATCATGTCAGCTGTATATCAACAGACTATCAGTATCATGTCAGCTGTATATCAACACCGTATCATGTCAGCTGTATATCAACAGACTATCAGTATCATGTCAGCTGTATGTCAACACAGTATCATGTCAGCTGTATGTCAACAGACTATCAGTACCATGTCAGCTGTATATCAACAGACTATCAGTATCATGTCAGCTGTATAGCAACAGACTATCAGTATCATGTCAGCTGTATATCAACAGACTATCAGTATCATGTCAGCTGTATAGCAACAGACTATCAGTATCATGTCAGCTGTATATCAACAGACTATCAGTCTCATGTCAGCTGTATGTCAACACAGTTTCATGTCAGCTGTATATCAACACAGTCTCATGTCAGCTGTATATCAACACAGTATCATGTCAGCTGTATGTCAACACAGTATCATGTCAGCTGTATATCAACACAGTATCATGTCAGCTGTATATCAACAGACTATCAGTATCATGTCAGCTGTATATCAACACAGTATCATGTCAGCTGTATATCAACAGACTATCAGTCTCATGTCGGCTGTGTCAACACAGTTTCATGTCAGCTGTATATCAACACAGTCTCATGTCAGCTGTATATCAACACAGTCTCATGTCAGCTGTATGTCAACACAGTATCATGTCAGCTGTATGTCAACACAGTATCATGTCAGCTGTATATCAACACAGTATCATGTCAGCTGTATGTCAACAAAGTATCATGTCAGCTGTATATCAACACAGTATCATGTCAGCTGTATATCAACACAGTCTCATGTCAGCTGTATGTCAACACAGTTTCATGTCAGCTGTATATCAACACAGTCTCATGTCAGCTGTATATCAACACAGTATCATGTCAGCTGTATGTCAACACAGTATCATGTCAGCTGTATATCAACACAGTATCATGTCAGCTGTATATCAACAGACTATCAGTATCATGTCAGCTGTATATCAACACAGTCTCATGTCAGCTGTATATCAACACAGTCTCATGTCAGCTGTATGTCAACACAGTATCATGTCAGCTGTATGTCAACACAGTATCATGTCAGCTGTATATCAACACAGTATCATGTCAGCTGTATGTCAACAAAGTATCATGTCAGCTGTATATCAACACAGTATCATGTCAGCTGTATATCCGGCACAGTCTCATGTCAGCTGTATGTCAACACAGTTTCATGTCAGCTGTATATCAACACAGTCTCATGTCAGCTGTATATCAACACAGTCTCATGTCAGCTGTATATCAACACAGTATCATGTCAGCTGTATATCAACAGACTATCAGTATCATGTCAGCTGTATATCAACACAGTATCATGTCAGCTGTATGTCAACAGACTATCAGTATCATGTCAGCTGTATATCAACAGACTGTCAGTATCATGTCAGCTGTATAGCAACAGACTATCAGTATCATGTCAGCTGTATATCAACACCGCATCATGTCAGCTGTATATCAACAGACTATCAGTACCATGTCAGCTGTATATCAACAGACTATCAGTATCATGTCAGCTGTATATCAACAGACTATCAGTACCATGTCAGCTGTATATCAACAGACTATCAGTATCATGTCAGCTGTATGTCAACACAGTTTCATGTCAGCTGTATATCAACACAGTATCATGTCAGCTGTATGTCAACACAGT